>NW_006975010.1:0-4449 GCF_000164805.1 Carlito syrichta | reverse complement strand
GGGTAATTTATTCAGTCTACATACATTTACAATAAAAATTGAATAGACAATAAAATATAAATAAAATTATAATAAAAATAAATTATAGATAATAATAAATAAATAAACAATAGCATCTATTATATAAGTGGTTTAAAACAGTGGTCCCAAACCTGGGGCCATGGTTAGGAACCGAGCTCCCCAGCAGGAAGTGAGTTGAGGTGGAGGATAGTTTTATTTGGATTTATAGCTGCTTCCCATGGCTGGCATCATTGCCTAAGCTCTGTCTCTTGTCGTGTCAGTGGTGGCATTAGATTCTCAGAAGAGCATGAGCACTGTTGTGAACTGCATATATGAGGGATCTGGGTTGCATGTTCTTTATGAGAATCTAATGCCTGATGATCTGAGGTGGAGCTCAAGATGGAATGCCAATGCTGAGAAACAGCTACAAATACAGATTAACATTAAAAGTGAGATTTACAAATAGCCAAAACAATCATCAGCAAAAGAAACAAAGTGAGAAGTAGCACACTTCTGGACTTTAAACTTTATTATAAGGAGACAATAATCAAAATGGCCTAGTATTGGTACAAGAAGACGCATATAGACCTGTCGGTGACCAGCACTGACCGAGGGGGGGTTAGGACCGCACCGGTGAATCAGAACGGAGAGAAGAAACCACACAGAGGCAGCTCTTCTGGGAACAGTCTGGCCAAGACTGAAGCCAATTTTATTCAAACTTTTTCCAACTTATATACCATTTTCTATAATCTCCAGCAGTGTGACAATTACTTGCTGGGGGCGTACAAGTTCATTGATGTGTAACGCGCTTTACAAATCATGTACCATCACAAGACTTTCAAGTTCCCAGTGAACAATTACAATTCCATGATGTATGAATCACAGGTGCATTATTTCAATACAGATTGTTCAAAATGTTTTCTACAATGTTCAATAAATCATTCATATTATACTCTATGTTCCAAACCCTGATTTAAAAACTTTCCAAGTTAACTCTAAGTTCAATCCAATTTTACTAACTTTTAATATTTTTAACGATTAATATTATCAACTTAACACTATACTATAATCTATAAGTTTACTTAAATGACTTAATTTTATTACCTTAATTTTATACTATTTATTTTTATAATTCTTATAACCTACTACATTTCTATACTGCCCTATGATTGTATATTAATTACCTATGAACTTATCCTTAACCTAAAATTTTATCACAACTTCTATAATTTCAAATATCTAAACTATTGTCTTTTATACTTTATTAATTACTTATCTTATAATACCATGTCTAAATTCTAATACAACTATTATCCTACTATAATCTATTACAAACCTTATCATTAGTACTAATAAGTATAAAATTATGAACTTACTCTATGTTCTATAAAACTTAATTCAATGACATTTTAACCTAAAACCTAAATCTGATTGCCTATTACGTGGAAACTACCTACGTCTCAAAACCTGCCATGCCACTTAAAACAATGAACTGCACAGTTGCCATGACGACAGCCGGGGGCTGAAGCAAGCTGAGAGTTTCTGCACGTACAAAAACCAAGAACGTTCTGCTTGACCAAAGGCAACATAACAAAACTATTATCACAGTTATAACGTCTAATCTTAACCCCAAGTGAAACTACATACTGGAACAAAAGCTAATCAATCAGTTTACCAGGAAATAACAGCTAAAAATCTTAAGAAGAAAAACAGTTTAGAAAGAAAAAGAGATATAAAATAATTCTGCTGTGCATTTTTCATAGGATATAATAAGATTTTATTTTAGACTGTCACTTCCTAATATTGAAAATTCTGTTGTCTTATAATACACTGGTTACTATTCATATGCACACACTTGATGTTATATCCTTGTCTCAGAGGCGACCTTCTGAATAGGCCTTCATAGGCCTCAGCTGTGTGGTTACAGATGTTGGCTCCCAACATAGACCAAAGTACAGCAGGATAGAGATTCTGGAAGCAAAACCTCAATTTCTCAATGAACTCATCTTCGACAAAGACTCCACCAACAACCACTGGGGAGAGGAGAACCTATTCAGTAAATGGTGCTGGGAAAACTGTCTGACTACATGCAGAAGACTCCTACCTGTTACCATACACAAAAATAAACTCTAAATGGATCAAAAACATAAACGTAAAACCTCAAGCTATAAGAACCTTAGAAAATGCAGAAGACACCCCAATGGAAATTGCAACTGGCAACCAATCCTTGATCAAAACCCGAAGTACCCATTCCATAAGAGGTAAGATAGACATTAAACTGACAAGCTTCTGCAAAGCCAAAGAAACCATCAACAGAGTGAAGAGACAGCCCACAGACTGGAGAAATAATATTTGCCAACTATATATCTGACAAAAGGTTAATATATAGGATCCAAAAGAACACAAACATGAAGAAAAGAAAAAACAAACAGCCCCATTACAAAGTGGACAAAAGATATGAATAGACACTTCTCAAAAGAAGATATATGAACAACCTACAGATACATGAAAAAATGTTCAGTCTCACCGATCAGCAAAGAAATGCAAATTGAAACCACAATAAGATACCATCTAACTCCAGTCAGAATGACCATCATCAATAACTCAAAAACAGCAGATGCTGGAGAGGATGTGGGAAAAAGGGAGCACTTCTACACTGTTGGTGGGAGTGTAGACCAGTACAACCTCTGTGGAAAACAGTTTGGTGATTCCTAAAAGTTCTAAAAATCGACCTTTCGTATAACCCTGCAATCTCCCTTCTGGGAATATACCTGGAGGAACTCAAATCACTCTATTAAAGAGATATTTGCATACACAAGTTTATTGCTGCATTATTCACAATAGCAAAAACATGGAACCAACAGTGCTGCCCATTGAAAGAGGACTGCATTTTTAAAATGTGGTACATATACACAATGGAATATTACACAACCACAAAGAAGGACAAAATTATTAATTTCACAACAACTTGGATGGGTTTAGAATCTATAACACTCGGTGATCTATCACAGAAACAAAGAACTGAGTACCATATGTTCTCACTCATAAGTAGACCTTGAACAATTATCACAATACTATAAGACAGGGATTGGCAGTAGTGGGAAACTGCCAGGGAGAGGGATACAACTCATCAATAAGGGTACCTGCATAATGGCCATTTGTATACTTAATCCTGAATTGTATCCTTCATCTCTAAAAAATAAAAATAAAAACAAGTAGCTGGTTGTGGTAGCGTGCACCTGGAGCTCCAGCTACTTGCAAGGCTGAGGGCAATGGATTGCCTGAGCCCCATAGGTTGATGCAGCAGTGGTAGTGAGCATGCCACTGTACTTCAGCCTGGGCGACGGAATGAGACTCCAATTTAAAAAAAAAAGAATTGATGTTTGACTTTGACTGCTCACCCCGTCTCCCTACCCAGGTCCCATCTGTGGAAAAATTGCCCCAATGAAACTGGTTTCTGATACCAAAAAACTCCAAATTGTAGTTGTTATGTTTTCCCAAATGGATTTGCATATTTATTTTAAAACACACACATTCAAAAACTATTTCATTTAAAAGAACTGAGCATAAGAAACAGAAGGGTATTTGCATACTAATATTACAAATGTAGCATTTTTCATCGTGTCTTAAGAATGTTGCTAGGCACATGGTTAAGTGTGGTTTCCTTTCTACTTATTTTTTTATTCTTCCTGTAGTTCACAGAACTTGTTGAATTGCTGGCATTTTTGCCTTCATTGGTTTTAGAAAATTTTGTCAGTATATCTTCAAATGTTGCCACAACCACATTCATTTTCCCACGACTTTGGTGCTCCAGTAATTCATGTTAGGCCTTGTCAATGCTTCCCATATGACAAGGGAAGTATATTCTATATTTTATTTTATTTTATTCCGTGTAATTCAGAACAAATATTTTAAACTGACCTGTACTTCACCTCACACATCTTTTTTTTCTGTTAATCTACTCTTGAGACTCAATACTTTTAACTTCAGCAATTACCTTTTAAACGTCTAACATTTGCATGTAATTTCATTTTCCATTTAATATTCTACTCTTTGAATTAAATTTAAAAAAATTTTTAAGTTGGAGTCTCTCTCCATTGTCCAGACTGGAGTGCAGTGGCATGCTCACAGCCATGCCAGCATCAACCTGCTGGTTGCCGGCGATCCTTCCACCTCAGCCTTCAAACTAGCCGGAGCTGCAGGCGTGCACTACCACATCCAGCTAATATTTATTTATTTATTTATTTATTTATTTATTTACTTATTTACTTATTTACTTATTTATTGTAGAGACAAGGTCTTGTGAAATTGTCCAGACTGGTCTGGAACTCGCGAACTCAGACAATTCACTCACCTCGGCCTCCCAAAGTGCTGGGATTATAGGCTGAGCCACTGAGCCCAGCCAAATTAAATATTTTGTTTTAATTGCATTTTCTCTCCTTTGTAAGT
>NW_006975009.1:0-710 GCF_000164805.1 Carlito syrichta | reverse complement strand
TGATTTAACTAGCTGACAACACTAGCTAACCAGGGGTCTAGCCAGCTGATTTAACTAGTTAACCATAAGTATCCCACGTGCTTGCCAGCTGACTTAACTATCTAGCTACTTAGGTATCCAGCTGACTAGCGAGCTGACTTGACAAGGTGACTTAACTAGCTAGCCAGGTGGCTAGCCAACTGACTTAACTAGTTAGCTACCCAGCTAGGCATCTGTCGTACCAGCTGACTTAACTAGCTGACTTAACTAGCTAGTCAGGTGATTTAACTAGTTAACTTAACTAGGTACCTATCTGCCAACCAGCTGAATTTACTAGCTGAAATAACTTGCTAGATAAATAGCTAGATATCTAGCTAGCTAGCTGAATTATCTAGCTGACTTAACTAGCCAGCTAGCTGACATAACTAGCTGACTTAACTAGCTAGCTACCTAGCGAGCAATCCAACTTAACTAGCTGAAATAATTAGCTAGCTGGCTGTCTAGCCAAAGGACTTAACTAGCTTTTTAACTTGCTAGCGAGCTGCCTAGCCAACTGACTTAATGAAGTGACTTAACTAGCTTAATGAAGTGACTTAACTAGCTAGCCAACTGGTTAGCCAGCTGATTTAACTAGCTGATTAACAAGGTAGGTACCTGGCCAGCCAAGTGACTAAAGTAGCTGAATTAACTAGTAATCCAGCTGGCTAGCTAGCTGACATAACTAGCTCTCT
>NW_006975008.1:0-649 GCF_000164805.1 Carlito syrichta | reverse complement strand
TGGAGAAGCCATGCTAGCTCGGGAGAAACTAGAGGGTGAGGAATTGGCTCAGGGTTGCTGAGAGGCATCACAGAATAGCTCGTAGAAGAATTGAGGCCTGGAAGCATGGGTGTGCAGGTTGGCCCCATCCCTCTTTCCTTCAGCAAGAGCTGCCAGCATTTCAGACCAAGGAGCTCGGAGGTGATCTCCAGGGCTCCAAGACTACTGATAGGAGTGCTGATGGGAGTGCCTTATGGGAGTGCCCTTTGGGTTTTGTATTTAGCCTAAGGCATTCAGGATCATTCCAAACCCAGTTATCACCAATATATAAGTTGTGTGTCTTAATAATAGGGGATCCGCTATCCTGTCTATGAAGGGTGGCATTCTCAGGATGTGTAAAACATACTTACTTGGGACAGAAGCAGAATCTTAGAGAGCTAATGAATAGGATTCTTGCATTCTCCCATTAGGTAACATTCCCTTTAGAGATACTCAAGGAGTGTGTTTAAGGTGAGGCAGGAACTAAGACTCCTTTGGGAGACAGGCTCAGAAGTGATTGTTAGTAGAATTAAATCAGAGTTTAAGTTTGTATTTTTTTTCTTTTCAAAACCATTTTGTATGATTACAGTATCAGGTTTTTTTGTTCGTTTATTTTTGCCTTGGGAGGTAG
>NW_006975007.1:0-720 GCF_000164805.1 Carlito syrichta | reverse complement strand
TAGGTCACTACCTAGCCAGCCAGTTTGCTAGACAGCTGATGTATCTAGCTGTCTTAACTAGCTAGCCTGCTTTCTAGCCAGTAGAATTAACTAGCTTGCTACATAGCTAGCCACCTCGCTATCCAGCTGAATTAACTAGGTGACTTATCTATCTAGCCAGTAAAATACTCAGCTAACTTAACTAGCAAGCTGCGTAGCTAGCCAGCTGCCTTCTCAGCTGACATAACTAGGTGATGTAACTTGCTAGCTCGACAGAAGACGTAAATAACTAGCTAACTAGATTGTAAATTGGCTATCCAGCTGTCTTAACTAGCTGACTTAACAAGCTAGGCAGCTGGCTAGCCAGCTGACATAATTGCGTAACTACCTACCTAGCCATCTGACATAACTTGTGGACATAACTAGCTCTCTACTTAGCTTGCTAGCTGGCTAACCAGCTGACTTACCTAGCTGATTAATTAGCTTGCCAGCTGGTAGCCAACTGTCTTAAGTAGCTCACTACCTAGCTAGCCAACAGGCTATCCAGTTGACTTAACTAGCTGACATAAATAGCTGCTAGTCATCTGAATTGACTAGCTTGCTATATAGTTAGCCAGCTACCTAGCCAGCTTACTATACTAGGTGACTTAACTAAATAGCCTTCTGTCTAGCCAGCTGACTAAATTAGCAAGCTACCTAGTTAGCCAACTGTCTGTCCATCTGACTTAACTAGGTGATTTG
>NW_006975006.1:2471-3142 GCF_000164805.1 Carlito syrichta | reverse complement strand
CATGATGCATGGGGCAGGCGTCTTTTTGTCACAGATATCTCCGCCAACCAGGCTGGGGTGTGGCCGCATGATCGTGGCTTCTGGGCCCTCGACCTGTGGGGCTCAGGAGGTCCTCCCGAACCCTGTTTGCTAATTTAGGGTCAGAGTCCCCAGGCATCGATAATTTAAGAAACCAAGTATCTTGGTCATTTGCCATTCTGGGAAGAAACGAGGGACTATCAATTACCATAGCTTTTGCATGGTAGTTTAAACAACCTGAAATATCAAGTGACCATGCTGATTTTTTAGGTAAACTAAAACATACTAGAAGAGAACTAGAACTACCTGAAAAAGAAAAATTATGATTAACAACAGTTTTGACTTTTGATGAAAAAAGAGTGGAGCCTCCTAATAAAGAGGAATGGTTAGTAAAACAGTAATATCTCAGCATCCCATGTAACAGGCTGGAACACTGGGTTTCAGATATAAGCCAAATAAGATTTTGCTGAATAAATACAACACACCTGTCCTGCTATAATAGCCAGCATAGCAACAAAAACAGTAGAGAGCATGAGAGAAGTATTTTGAGAGTGAACCAGATCCTCGGCGTCATGCCTGAGAACCTTGATTTGCCCCAATGTGCACAGTCTGCACTGTCTAGAAAAACAGCTTGATGGTAACATCAGGGTTGA
>NW_006975006.1:0-719 GCF_000164805.1 Carlito syrichta | reverse complement strand
CGGGGGTTGGAGTCTCACTCTGTCACCCAGACTGGAGTGCAGTGGCCTCTCTTGGCCACTGCAGACTCGACCTGCTGGGCTCTGGCAATCTGTCTGCCTCAGTATTCCGAATAGCCGGAATTACAAGAAAGCACAACCATGCCCAGATGATGTTTTGATTTATTGTATGATGAAGTATCCCATGTTGCCCAAGTGGGTATCAAACTCGGAAGCTCAGGCAATTCATTTACCTCAGCCTCCCAAAGTCTGGGATTACAGGCTGAGACACTGAGTCAAGCTTAAAGAAAGCATATGCATCAAAATACTTATAAACAGTTTTCTTTCTTTAAACTCACTCTGGCCCATGATCGTATCATGGCTCTAAAACTTGTTTACCTTTCCTAGCTTTGCCTGTCTCTACAGAGGGGTCTGCAGAACCCAAGATATGTTCTGATCCCTTACGATTAAATTAAGGCATAAATTTCAGGTCCCTGTTCGGACGCCACTTGTCGGAGTCCAGGTCCAGCAGGTCAGGGTTTCCTGAAGGAGGAACGGAGTTGACGTAGGAGAAAACTTGGACACTGACTATGTTTATATGCAACACAGATGTCGAATTATATTTGTTTTCAAGTTCTTTTTATACTTTTAGCTACATACAGTTTGGCCTTCAAACCCAGATGTATTTATTTTCTTTTGGTCATTGCTCTAACAGTAATGAAATACTGTCTGTCTTCCCTCAA
>NW_006975005.1:0-785 GCF_000164805.1 Carlito syrichta | reverse complement strand
AATAAAGCATGATTCAAGATGTGGTGAGAGACCTATACTTGACTCCCTCTGTGACTAATTGATTTTTAAAGTTTGGAGAGCTCTTCAACTATAGCTGTCCTTGTGGATTGTAGGGAATTTCTGTGGAATGAGAAATATTAAATTGGGAGCAAAATTCTGGAAAGATTTAGATGTATATGCAGGACCACTGTTTGTTTTCAGTTGCTTTGGCATACCTAGCTGTGAAAAGCAAAAGAATAAATGTTGTGCCATGTCCTTGTAGGTTTCTCTAGTTTTTACTGAAGCTAAAATAACATGAGAAAATGTATCCACAGTCACATGCACATAAGACAATTTTCCAAAGCTAGGAAAGTGAGTTACATCCATTTGCCATTGCACCTTAGGTCTCAGTCCTTGAGAGTTGAATCCTACTGGAGCTGGAACAAAAGTTGGACAATTCTTAACGATTTGTTTAGCCATTACCCTGGGTAAATGAAACTGATAACGTAAAGCAGTAGCATTTTGAAGATGAATTTTATGAAAAAGTTGAACCTGAGTAACTGCCTCAGCCTCTCCTGCAGCACACACAGTAGGCTTAGTCAGGACTCAGCCAATTGATTGCCTTGGTGTAAAGGTCCTGGAAGATCAAAATGGAACCTAATATGGCCCACAAAGAATTGTTCCTTTCTATTATTAATCAGCTGCTGTAATTGAGTTAATAGTTCCAAAATTGTAGTTTTGTTGATCGGGATAGAAGCAGTTTGGATATGAGGAAACAATTCTGCAATATAACAAGAATCAGTGTA
>NW_006975004.1:0-705 GCF_000164805.1 Carlito syrichta | reverse complement strand
CCCAAGAATATGCCCCTATGAGTCTTGAGAGAGATACGGTTAGCCAAAATGCACTTCGCGTCATGAAACCTCAGGAGGCAGACATATGACTAAAATGTTTTCTAAGCCACAAAACCAACAGTGGTCACAAGGTTTTCCTTCTTGTTAGAGGAATAACTAATCCTGGCCAGTGTTGCTGAGTTTGTGCTTGAAGAGGAGCCTTCGTGTGTGTGTGCACCCCGGCACTTCTGCTGCCCCTCACCATGGACCCATGGCTGGGGACTGATACCAAAAATATAAATCAATTGACATCACTTTAGAATCACAGGATGCACAGGAAGGCATCTGTCTGAACTGGAAGCTGAATCTATGAACACAACATAAAACCACATGCAAACCATCCCCCAAATTGAGACTGCAAGCACCTTCAGGAACTCTGACCAGAGTCCTACAGGGAGAGCAGCGGTGGTTTACAGCCCATCCATGACCTTTAGAGCCATCCCCTTCCGGTCCATCATGCTGCTGCTCTGTTTAGCAAGAAGAGTGTTGTGACCCATAAGCATGGAGTGGCAGCCAGGTTTAGAGACGCTTTCTGAGATGGGTACCCATGCAGTCTCTATCTGCTGCAGCCTCCTGGGCATCCCATGGGGCAAGCTGGCTAATTTTTCCGTCAATTAGCAGAGAGTTTCTTTTGTTCTGCCTGTGAGCACTCTGGGCTCTGCTTAC
>NW_006975003.1:1918-2659 GCF_000164805.1 Carlito syrichta | reverse complement strand
ATCCTAAGCAGTTTCAAGGACTTTCAATCTAGGGGAGGAGGAGGGTGAGATAAGGAGGTCAGGACCTACCTTCCTTCTAAACACAGACATGTGGTACCCCAAGGTGCTAAACCCACCTCAGATGCTTATGTGGACCCAGGGTTGGGGGTGAGGGATTGAGAGGGCAGGTATTACCTATTCTTTTCTGTTTCCTGTACCTCTCCCCAACCACCTCTTAGTGATATCAAAATGATATAGATCTAGAGCAGTAGCTTTAAAAAAGCAAGTCAGTTCTTATTGATCTGCCAAAAAGTCACTCAAGCAGTATTACTGAGTGGTTAAGACCATGGACTCTGAAGTCTGACAGAATCCTGTCTCTTGCACTTAGGAGCCCAAGATCTTGCGCAGACTGTTTCACCTCTCTGTGTCTTATTGCCTCATTTGCAAAATGGGGGGAATAATGAGACTTACCTCTCAGGTCTTCTGAGAAACACCTGTGAAGAATAAAGGGGTTGGGAGTTGGAGGAATTTGAGATGAATGGGGCCGTCAGACGGCAATGCTGTTAGAAACCTGTGGAAGGAGAGCAGGAGGAAGCCAGGATTGAGTGAGAGAACCCCGGAAGGGTCTCAGCTCAGCTGGACCAATGCAAAGGCCCCAAGCAAAGACTGAGTTGGACAGGAATGGTGCAAGCCACCCCACTATGTTCAGTCACTGAGCAGCCAGGGAGAGAAGGGAGGTAAAGCTGTGAGCGGGCTGCCCTT
>NW_006975003.1:0-728 GCF_000164805.1 Carlito syrichta | reverse complement strand
GGCAGCAGTAATAGGTAATTGATCAATGTGCAAGCATAAGTGAGCCTACCGACTTCATGTAGGGGTGGGGGGATAGAAGAGGTGGAAAGTCGGCCCTTGGGAGTGGTCATTCACATGATCATAGATGCAGAGGATGCATGTGACTGCAGTGATGGAAAGACCAACAAGAGGCAGGGTGGAGGGACCCTTAAGACAGACTAGGTACAAGGGTGGGCATCTTTCTTGAACTGAGATTTCAGGTTGTATCATTCTATGCTTGTATTCCCCGGGGCCTAGCACAGTGTGAGGCACATGGTGGGTATTCAGTAAGATTGGACGGAAGGAAGGAAGGAAAGAAGGAAGGAAGGAAGGAAGGAAGGAAGGAAGGAAGGAAGGAAGGAAGGAAGGAAGGAAGGAAAAGGTGGGGGTTAATTTGAATCCAGACCAGGGACTTTGAATGAGACCTAATACTTCAATCCAGATGCTGCTTCAAGCCAGCTACAGTGGATCCCAGCCAGGGAAAATTTTGCCCACAAGAAGTTCTTGGCTGGGCTTGGTGGCTCAGTCTAATCCCAGCACTTCGGGAGGCCAAGGCGAGAGGATTGCCTGAGCCCACAGGTTCAAGACCCACCTAGGCAACTTGGCGAGACCCCATCTCTACAATAAATCAAAAATTAGCCAGGCATGGTAGCGTGGGCCTGTAGTTCCAGTTACTTGGAGGACTGAGGTGGAAGGGTCGCCAGAGTCCG
>NW_006975002.1:0-4275 GCF_000164805.1 Carlito syrichta | reverse complement strand
CCTAGCTAGTTAAGCAGCTAGTTAAGTCAGCTGGTTATCTAGGTATCTAGCTAGTTAACTCAGTTAGTTAAGTCAGCTGGATAGCCAGCTACCTAGCAGGGTACCTAGCTAGTTAAATTAGCTGGATAGTCAGTTGACTATCTTGTTAAATAGTGTAGTTATGTCAGCTCGCTGGCCAGCATGCTAGCTAGGTAGTTAGGTAGTTAAATCAGTTGGCAAGCCAAAGGGCTATGTAGGTAGTTCACTAGTTTAGTGTGCTGGGTAGCCATCAGGTTATCTAGTTATGTCAACTAGTTGAGTCACCTGGCTAGCCACCTGGATATCTAGTTAAGTCATCTAGTATATTCACATTCCTGGCCAGCTGCCTAGCTCGTTAATCAACTAGCTAAGTAAGCTGGCTAACCAGCTGTCTAGCTATTTAAGTCAACCCATTAACTCAGTTGGCTAGCCAGTTCGCTAGCTAGTTAAGAAGCTAGTTATGTCAGATGGCTAGACAGCTGCCTAGCAAGTTATTTCAGCTAGTTAAATCAGCTTGCTAGCTAGGTAGATAACTAGTTATGTAAGCTAGTTATATCAGCCAGCTAGTTAGTTAAGACAGCTAGTTAAGTCACCTAGCTAGGTAGCTAGATAGTTATTTCAGCTAGTAACGTCAGCTGGCTAGCTGCATAGCTAGCTAGTTAAGTCAGCTAGTTAAGTCATCTGGCTACCCAGCTGCCTTGCTGGGTAGCTAGCCTGTTAAGTCAGCTGGCTAGCCAGGTGGCTCACTACTTAAGTCACCTAGTAAGTCAGCTCACTAGCCAGTTATTTAGCTAGTTAGCTATGTAGTTAAGTCAGCTGTCAAGCCAGTGAGATACTTAGGTAGCTAGCTATCTAAGTCAGCTGGTTTGGCAACTGTCTAGCTAGTGATGTCTGCTAGTTAAGTCAGCTGGTTGGCCAGCTGGTTATCTAGTTATGTCAGCTAGTTGAGTCAGCTGGCTAGCCAGATGGCTAGCTGGTTAAGTAATCTAGTTAATTCAAGTGGTTAGCCAACTGCTTAGCTAGATATCTTGCTAGTTATATCATCTGGCTAACCAGCTTTCTGGTTTAAATCAGGTATTTAAGTCAGCTGGCTAGCCGACTGGCTAGCTAGGTGGCTAGCTAGTTAAGCCAGCCTGCTAGCTGAATGGCTATCTAGTTAAGCAAGCTAGTTAAGGAAGGTTATTAGCTGAAAGTCTAGTTAGGTGGCTGGAAAGTTAAGCTGGCAGGTTAGCAGCCTGGTCAGGTAGGTGGCCTGCTAGTTAAGCCAACTGGCTACCCGGCTGACCAGCAGGGTGGCTAGCTAGTTAATCCAGCTGGCTATCCGACTGTCCAGGCAGCTGGATGGCTATTTAAGCTGGCTGGCTAGCCACCTGGTAGCCCACTAGCTAGCCAGTCGTCTGCCTAACCAGCTACCCAGTCAGGTAGCTAGCTAGTTAAACCAGCAAGCTAGCCATATAGACAATCAGTTATCTAGCTCTTTAAGTCAGCTGGCTAGCCAGCTATCCAACAAAGAAGCTAGTCAGTTAGCTAAGTCAGCTAGCTAGCCAGCTAGATAGTTAAATCCGCTAGTAACTCAGCTAACTATTCAGCTAGCTAGTGAAGTCTGTAAGCTAGAGAGTTAGATAGCTTGTTTGCTAGCTGGTTATGTCAGCTAGATAGCCAGCTAGCTATTCAGTTAGCTAGTTAAAGCAGCTAGCTATTCAGTTAGCTCGTTAAATCAGCTAGCAAATCAGCTAGTTACTTAGCTAACTAGTCAGCTAGCAACTCAGCTATCTGGTCAGATAGCTAGTGGGTTCGCTTGCTTTCCATCAGGTCACCTAATTAGTTGGCTCGCTTGCTTGCAATCCGGTCAGCAAACTGGTCAGCTCGCTTGGCAGCCAACAGGTCAACTACATTTTTGGCTCAATCGCAGGCCAACAGTTCAGCTAACTAAGTGGCTAGCTCGCCAGCTGACTAGTTACATCAGCTCACCAGTTGGCTCATTCGCCGGCCAAACAGGTTAAGGTAGCTCACATGTCAGGTCACTCGCCAGCCAACTAGTTAGCTCAGCTCACCAATCAACTCATTCATTGGCTGAAGAGTTAACTCTTCTGACCATTCAGCTCACTCGCTAGCCTACTAAAGTCAGCTGATCAGTCAGCTCAATCACCAGCTGACTAGTTAAGTCAGGTGACCAGTCGGCTCACTCACAGACTGAATAGTTAAGTCAGCTGACCAGTCAGCTCACTCGTTGGCCGACTAGTTAAGTCGGCTCACCTATGGGCTCACTCGCCAGCTGACAAGTTAAGTAAGCTAACCGGTCAGCCAAATAGCCAGCCAACGATTTAAGTCAGTTAACCAATTGGCCAATTAGATGATCAACTAGTCAGCTGACAAGTTAGGTCAGCTAACTTGTTGGCCAAGTTATGTCAGCTAAATAGTAGGCCAACTAGTCAGCTGACTATTTAGGTGAGCAAACTAGCCAGCCAACTAGTTAACCGAGCTAACTTGTGGTCCAACTAGTCAGTCAACTAATTAACCCAGCTAATTAGTTAGCCAACTAGACGGCCGACTTGTTAAGCCAGCTAACAAATCAGCCGAGTAGTCAGCCAACGTGTTAAGCCAGATAAGTAGTCGTCCGCATCGTCCACCAACAAGTTGTCACCTAGCTAACTCATTACCCAACTGATTAAGACAGCTATATAACTCATTCACCAAACAGTTAAAATAGTGAACTAACTCGTTAACCAACACGTTAAGTCAACTAGCTATCTCATTAGCCAACTAGTTAAGTTAGCTAGCTAAGTAACCTAGCTAATTAGCTAGCTAGCTAACTCAGCTAGCTAATACAGCTAGATCACTAGTTAGCTAACTATTTAAGTCAGCTCCTTAAGCCTGCTACCTAAATAGTTTGCTAACTACTTAAGTCAGCTAATTAATCAGCTAGCTAAATAGTTAGTTAACTATTTAATTCAGGTAGTTAAGTCAGGTAGCTAACTAGTTAAGTCAGCCAGTTAAGTCAGCTAGCTAAGTAGTTAAGTCAGCTAGCTGTTATCTAGTTGTCAGCTAATTTAGTCAGCTGGTTAAGACAGATAGCTAGGTAGTTAGCTAAAGGGTTAAGTCAGCAGTTTGAGTCAGGTAGTTAGCTAGTTAACTAATGGGTTAAGTCAGCTGGTTGAGTCACCAGGCTAGCTAGTTAGCAGACGGGATGAGTCAGCTGTTTGAGTAGGCTAGCTAACTAGCTAACCATTTAAGTGAGCTGGCATAGCCAGCTAGCTAGCCAGTTAGCTAACGAGATAAGTCAGCTGGTTGTCAGCCTGCTAGCTCATTATCTAACGAATTATGCCAGATGATTAAGTGAGCTAGCTAGAATGTTAGATAATGAGTAAGCTTAATTAGCCTTGTGGTTAAGTCAACTAGCTAGCTAGGCAGCTAGCTATTTAAGTCAGCTAATTAGCTAGGTAGCTAGGTAGTTAGCTAATTTCTGGATAGCTAGGTAGCCAGCTAGTTAGCTAACTATTTAAGTCAGCTGGCTAGCTAGGTAGTTACCTTAAGTCAGCTAGTTAAGTCAGCTGGCTAGCAAGCTGGCTAGCTAGTTAGTGAGCCAGTTAAGTCAGTTGGCCAGTCAGCTGGCTAATTAGTTAATTCATCTAGATAAGAGAGCTGGCAAATCAACTGGCAATGTTGGTAGCTAGCTAATTAAGTCAGCTAGTTAACTACCTGGCTAGATAGTGATGTCAGTGAGCTACATCAGCTGGGTAGCCAACTTGGTAGCTGGTTAAGTCAGCTAGATTAGTCAGCGGTTTAGCCACCTTGATAGGTAGTTAGCTAGTTAGATAAGTCCACTTGCTGGCCAGCAGTCTAGCTGTTCAAGTGAGCTAGTTAAGTCAGCCAGCTTGCCTGCTGGCTAAGTAGGTAGCTAGCTAGTTAAGTGAGCTGGCTAGCCAGCTAGCTCTCTAAAGTCAGTTAGGTAAGTCAGTTGGCTAGCCAGGTGGTTAGTAAGATAGTCACCTATTTAAGGCAGCTGTCTAGCCAGCTGGCTTGCTGGTTAAAACAGCTAGTTAAGTCACCTGGCAACTAGCTGGCTAGCTAGTTAAGTCAGCTCGTTAAGTAATTTGGCTATACAACTCGTTAGCTAGTTAAAAAGTTAGTTAAATCAGATGGCTAGTCATCAGGCTAGTTAGTTATTTCAGCTAGTTAATTCATCTGGCTAGATAGGGAACTAGATATATGTCTTCTAGTCATGTCAGGTAGCTAGCTAGTTAAGTCAGCTAGTTG
>NW_006975001.1:0-2357 GCF_000164805.1 Carlito syrichta | reverse complement strand
TCATGTAACCAAGATTGCTTATATGTCCTTAGCAATATGACGTGTGGTTTCCGGTATATGACGCCTCCCATTATCCAGCTTCCGGCTTCACTCTGCAGGATGCTGAGACAGTTCCTGGGGATCGAGAATTCTAGTTGTTTGGATGTCAAGAGAAGCACGCCCATAATGTTCTTTGGGAACTGGAATCCAAGATTCCTGGATCCCCTTAACATGACCTCCCCAAAGGGTGGAATCTTCAAAACCCAACATCCAAATTTCCTCCTGCCAGCCCTCAAGAATTTTCTGTAGTTTGAGGTCACCTGAATCAAGGGATTTTGTACCAATATGCCTTTTGATTCTGAGAAACATAATTATGGTGGTAGATTTTCCTAGAACACAAAAGGATTTGTAGTGCTAGATCCTTGATTACAACTAACAAGATTACCAGAAAGTTCCTGTGGATCCGTAATGACATATTTAGCGTATCAACGGAGAAAGTAGCTCTGAAAAATGTAGGGAGCCAGAAGCCAGATTGCTGAATAAACCTTATCAGGAGGCCCTGTAGATTACAGATAATGAGAACTCCTTGAACCGAATTTCCTTTCCTTTCTCAGCAAGATGCCCTGATTTTCCCTGTCGATGTGGATTCCAAACTCTGTATACAGAAAGACAGATGCCCAGAAGTTTCCTAGGGACGTGGAATCCATGATTCCTGGTTACCTTTACAAATACATACTAAACATTTGGCAACTGCAAAACCCTTGTCCCCTCTCAAAATTTATAGAGAAACGGAAGGTGAAGGATTACAGGGTTCACCTTAAGACCAGAGTTACATCCAAATATGGCAAGAAGATTATTTTTGTCCTGTTTTCTGGCCTAGTTGTTCTGAGGAACCTAACGGACTTGGAGTCCCCGATACCCGGTTACAACTTTCAAGAGGACCAGAATGTTGCTGGAGTCGTGAAATGACTGATTCTTAATATCCGCATGCTAAATAGCTCTGAAACATTTCGGTAGCTTGAAGCCCTGTTTCTTGTTTGTTTCATAACAGACACGCTGGAAATTTTTTGGATTGAGGACTCGTACAAAAAACATTCTTTATTCTTCCTTAGTTAGAGGCTATGTAGTGTCCTGTATATGAGGACTCTCCTTCCCTAGATTCCTGTTTGGAAACCCTGATTCTTGTTTAGCCTTTAGTAAGACGCCATGTAGATTTTTAATAGAGGAACTGTGAAAAACAGATTTCTTCTTTTTTTTTTTAGCAAGAGGCCATGTAGTTTCCTTTATATGAGGACTGCTATTACCCACATTCATGCCTCGAATCCCTGATTTTTCTTTAGTCATCAGCAAGATGCCCTGTAGATTTTCAGGACTGAGGACACATATAACACAGATTCCTTATTTTTAGCAACAATCGTTCAGTTGCCTGTGTATGATTACTCCGTTTCCCAGATACATGCATCGAAACCCTGATGCTTGTTTAGACCTTATGAAGACGCCGTGTAGTTTTTTTGGGGATTGAGAACATATGCCACCCAGATTACTTATTCTTTCTTAGGGAAATTCCGTTCAGTTGCCTGTATATGAGGATTTCATTTCCCTAAATTATGCTTCAAAAACCCAAATTCGTGTTTAGCCCTTAGCAAGACACACTGAAGTTTTGGGGGATTTAAGACACGTGTAAACCAGATTCCTTATTCTTCCTTAGCAAATGATAGTGCAGTTTCCTGTATATGAGGACTCTCATTATCCAGATTCCTACTCCCAAATCCTGATTGGTGGCTATCTCTTAGCTAGACACTCTGTAAGTTTTTGGGATGGAGGACTCATGTAACCAAGATTCCTTATTCTTCTGTAGCAACAGGTCATGTAGAGTTCTGTATATAAGGACTCCCATTGCTGAAATTTCTGCTTCATACTCAGCAAGATGCCGAGACATTTCCAGGTGACCTAGAATTCTAGTTTCTTGAATATCAACAGAAAGACTCCCAGAAAGTTCTTGTGGAATTTAAACCCAAGATTCCTGGTTCCCTTTTCAGAAGACACATTAACAATGTGGCGACATAGAAGCCCAGATTGCAGATTAAACCTTAAAAGGGAACTTGTAGATTTAGGTTATTGAGAACTCCAAGAACCGGATTCCCTTTCCGTTCTGAGCAAGATGCCCTGTTTTTCCCTGTGTATGTGTATTCCAAAACTCTGTATACAAAAATGCAGATGCCCAGATGTTTCCTAGGACGTGGCAAACATGATTCGTGGTTACATTTAAATAATTCGTCCTAAACATTTGGAAACTGCAAACCCCTCAGCCCCTCTCCAAATAAAAGTACAAACGAAAATTTAATTTAAGGATTACCACGTTCATCTTAAGACCTGGG
>NW_006975000.1:0-756 GCF_000164805.1 Carlito syrichta | reverse complement strand
AATTACCTACCTCATATCCATCAAACGTTCTGCAAAATCCTTCTATCTGTCCTTTTTTATGGATGCATAATATTCCACTGTGTATATACTACATTTATTTTATCCTTTCCAGTTTTGATGGGCAACATGGTCGGTACTGGTACAGACCAGCTCCAACTCGAGGGTTAGGATCTGAAGCGAGAGAATCAGGCACAGCGAAGAAAGAAGACACAAGTCAACTTTCTGGGTTGAGTTCGGGACTCTTCCAAAGTTTATTGAATTTTCACATGCTTATATAGGGCATTTTCAACCCTTTAACTCCCTCACATATGTGCCCACAAATGCTTACATTATGTTTTCTTTTACAATCAAACGTTTTACATTGATCTATTTGTTCCTATCTCTCCCTTTTTATTTCCATTATGTTAAATCAGTAGACAGGAAGGAAAACAACTTCTGCTAAAAACTGTTAACTGTAACCTTTTAACCCTCACCCTTTTTATAACATATTTCTAACTAAATTCTTACATGTAACTTAGCAGGAATACATTGGCATTTACATTTATAAGTAATTTTATTATTTCTAAATATTTCCTATAAACATTCCTATTATGTATCTATCTTTATTCTTATTTTGCTTGTATGAATCCTAATTTAATAATACTTGACTACTCATATATTTATTTTCTATTTAATTATATTTTATTTAATTACTTTTAATAATTATTCTGCTTTTATCCATATAATTATTTTATATTTATACTGTTGCATTTTATT
>NW_006974999.1:0-782 GCF_000164805.1 Carlito syrichta | reverse complement strand
CCTCCATCACTTCAACATCTCTATTCATGCTGAGAACATGAAACAGCTCAGGCCTTTAGGGCGTTTTACTTCTGGGACAACTACGTTCAGATCACAGAGCGTACTGCCATCAGCCCTCTCTTATTTCATTTCCTCTCAACACCCGAGGATTCTCCCAGGGAATAAACCCATTTGACTTCCAGTCTTATTAGTCTGTGGGATCAAGTTGGTATTTTTCAGAACACCTGGAAAAATAGGCACCTACTGCCTCTTGTTGTGTATCTGCCAAAACCAGTGTTGACTTCAGTCATGACATCTCTTAAGAGTCTTCTTTCTAAAGGTGCAGACCAGCCCACTTACTTGTCTGTCACAACCTGCACGAACTCATTCAGCAAGTCATAGTACTCTTTCCCACATATATGCTGGTATTTCAGGCCAATGTACAGTGGATCTCTGAGCAGCTCCTGGAACAGACAGCATCCATTTACTGAGTCTGCTCCCAGTATTCCTATTTTTTTTTCAACAAGTTGCCAGGTTAAGTGGGAAGAACTGAAGTTGGGAAAAGAGAAGGAGTAGGAAGCTTGCTGGATTTCTACCCGCACCCAGGTGTCACCTTTGGAAGGACCTGGAGATTCAGGTCTCTCAGGTGGTACCTATACTAGGAACCAATGATGCTTTGGACCAGACAAATCTCTCAGACACAGTCTTCCAAGCCCCAACTGTAGGCTTTGGGGTTATTTTATGGATTCTCAACAGTGGCACTGTTGACATCCGGTTTGGATACTTCTTTAATGTGAGGGCTG
>NW_006974998.1:0-618 GCF_000164805.1 Carlito syrichta | reverse complement strand
CTCCTTGCACTGGGTGGCAGGTGAGTTTGTGTAGACAGAGTTGGTGATTACTAATATATGAATCAGAATCATGCTCTGTTGCTTAGGCCAGAGTGCAGGGGTACACTCAAGGCCACTGTGGACTCCACCTGTCAGGCTCTGGATATCGCCTGCCTTGGCCCCCCGAGTGTCTGGAGGCACAGGCCTATGCCACCACACCCAGCTAATCTTTGGATTTATTTTTGATGGCCGAGGCAAGAGCTCACCCAGTGTCCCAGGCTGGTCTTGAAGCTGCAGTCTCAGGCCACCCACTTGCCTTGGACTCCAATGTGCCAGGATGTCACACAGAGCCCCTGAGCCCGAGCTGTGGTTTTGGTGGTGGTGGTTGGAATTATTACTCTGAGTTGGAGTCCTGCTCTGTCTCCCAGGCCAGAGAACAGGGGACTGCTCTTGGCCACCTCGTCACAACCAACCAGGCTATGGTGATCCACATGTTGCAGTGTTACGAGTGTCCCATACAAAAGGCATGAATCACCACATTTGGCTCATTTTGTTGGTTTCTTGTAGAGATGAGGCCTCGCCAAGCTGCCTGAGCTTGTATCGAACCCAGGGACTCAGGCTATTTCTTGCCTCGGCATG
>NW_006974997.1:0-682 GCF_000164805.1 Carlito syrichta | reverse complement strand
TCTTAAGTTTCTATAGGCATTCCCTTTCTTTGAGCCATGAGTAGTCTTAAGTCTTGCAACGCAAAGAGCTTGCAATATAGGAGGAGCTCAGCAAGCACTGGCTTATGATATCTGTTACTAGAAACACAAAGCATGAGGTTTATTGGCTCTTCCCTCTCTACTTCAGACTCGGCATTCCAATCTCTGTTCTGGCCCGAGATTGCAGTAACTTTATAGTACTTTCTTCCTTCAGCAACGTGTCTCTATGCTACCTGCCACCAAAAATTCAGGATGGGCAAAGGAATATTGTTCTCCATTCCGTTAACTAATTTTATAGAATCTATTAATAACAGGCTTTATGATATTTAATCTCCAAGCCGGGCGAAGAAGAGACTGCCACGTGCTGCTCTTATTTCCTTGGTCCTCATCACTCCAGTCAATTTCATACCATTTCACACTAACAGCACTTGCATTTTTTTTTTTTTTTTTTTTTTGCTTGAGGTTTTCTCTCTGGCTTCCAGAAGATTCCCTGCCCATACTCACAATGGTCTGAAAGTGTCAGACATTTATGTGCCTCTTCTCCCTGCCAGCAAATCTCATCTCAATGAATAATTGCTGGGATTGGTATATAAACACTCCGCATCCTCCTTTTTGCCTAGGACGACTACGACTAGGAGGCATGCATTCTACTTCTGGTTTCCAG
>NW_006974996.1:0-519 GCF_000164805.1 Carlito syrichta | reverse complement strand
CCTTCCTCTCCATTCCACCCCATCCTCTCCATTCCATTCCAAACCATCTCCATTCCATTCTATTCCATTTATCACATTTTGTTAGATTCCTTTCCATTCCATTACACTTCAGTCCATTCCTTTCCTCTCCTTTCCAATCCATCGCTCTTGGTTCTATTCCATTCCATTCCATTACCTTCTATTCCTCTCCATACCTCTCTATTCCTCTTATTCCTATCAATTCCATTCCATTCCATTTCTCTCCATTCCATTTCATTCCTTTCTTTTTTTTTTTTTTTTGAGTGAAAGTCTCACTCTGTCACCCAGACTGGAGTGCAGTGGCCGCTTCCGGCCACCGCAGCCTCGACCTGCTGGGCTCTGGCGATCCTTCCGCCTCAGCCTTCCAAGTAGCCGGAATTACAGGCATGCGCTACCACGCCCGGCTGATTTTTTGATTTATTGTAGAGATGAGGTCTCGCTGCCCAGGCGGGTCTCGAACCCGCGGGCTCAGGCAATCCATTCACCTCAGCCTCCCAAAGG
>NW_006974995.1:0-853 GCF_000164805.1 Carlito syrichta | reverse complement strand
TAGCCTTTTGTTGTGAGGCAATTGTGAAAACCTCATAGGCACTGCCTTTCTCTGAAAACTGCTTGTCTCTCTTTATTCAAATTTTCACTTCAGTCCAGGCTTGGTGGCTCAGCCTGTAATCCCAGTACTTTGGGAGGCGGAGGCGAGTGGACTGCCAGAGCCCACGGATTTGAGACCAACCCAGGCAACTTGGCAAGACCTCGTCTCTGCAGTAAAATAAAAAAAATTAACTGGGCATGGTAGTTTGTACCTGTAGCTCTGGCTACTGGGAAGGCTGAGTTGGAAGGATCACCAGAGCCCAGGAGGTCGATGCTGGGGTGGCCATGAGTGTGCCAGTGTACTCCAGCCTGGGTGACAGAGTGAGACTTCAACTCAAAAAAATAAATTGCACTTCAAAATCTGTTGAACAAGAAAATTCAAAAGGCAAATTAAAAGACGCTTCAGACGGCATAAAGAAAGAAATCAAACAGCTTTTCAAGAAAGAATCTCAAGATGGCAGTGAAGATCCTGTGGTCAAGAAATCTGCATAGGCGGCCTCAGGGTCCTCGACCGGTGCTGGCCCTGAAACTCTTGTGTTTTATACTGGGTTTCATGGCCTGGTCTTCAAACACATTCATTACGGGTCAAGAAGCACAGTTAGGTCTGGGTTGGATATCCGATATTTTCAAACAGATGCCCTGAAACACAGCTTTTGCTAAAGAGCCTGCAAAAACTGGAAAATGTAATTAAGTATTGGACCTAAGTTGAGTCAACCAGAAAAACAGACAGTGGCAGGAATCTGAAGGACCTCCTTTACCGGGAGGTGGCCGCCAAGGTGCTGAGGTGAAAGGACTTGTGAGAACAGAGTGAGTAG
>NW_006974994.1:0-917 GCF_000164805.1 Carlito syrichta | reverse complement strand
TCCCTCAGGTGTGTTGATTCTGAGCACGCTCTGCAATAAACCTCTACTGCCATCTCAAAGTCTACTCCTGGGGAAACTGGCCAGTAAACCCTGTCTTTAAAACTGGAGTCCTTTCCTAATCAGCTGGATCACAGTTATCTAAAAATATCCTTGATTAGTGTTATATTCCATTCAGAATGGCCTCTTTGAGACAGGCAAGAACTAAGCCAGAACTGTATTTGGTAGAGGGACGGTTGGGGGCCAAAAAGCATGCAGGAGGAGGAGGAGGTGAGGTTCTGGTAGTGGAAGGAAAGAGCAGATAGAGTTCTAAGTGCTAAGAACAAATCCCTGGGTGCTGATCAGGTGGATACTTGCACTAAATTCAGATACAGGGCAGCCTCAAGCAAAACTGTAAACTAGACAACAATTGTTCTACTTTCCAGTGCCTTTTTACTCCATGGAACCATCAGAACCTATCCTCTGCGAAAGATGTGATAAGCTATTTCCCCCTTAGCGTGACTTAAGTCAGCAGATTTGTATTGAGTTTTTTTTTCTTTCAATTATACAAATATTTGCATTTCAAGTATTTTATGGAATAAAAAATGTGGTCCTTTGTTAAAAGGAATTCTAAGAAGTTAAAGGGAGGTAGAGGCATTAGGGGTAGGAAAGAGGAAGTTTTTCCTCTCCCCAACCACTCAAAATCAGTTCTCAATGGGGAGTTATTTAGGGTCACAAAAGTGTGGAAATGGGGTACCCTAGCAGGAAATCTACAAGCTGTTTGAGGATGGATCACCCATAATTTTAAAGTTACAGTAAATTTGGACATCTGTTGTCTGAACACAGCCTTAGAATAATGAGTTTGTTTTTATTTTTTTTAAGTATAAAAATATGGGAAAAATATTTGAAAATTTTATTTATTGCCAAACTCTTTACCAAAA
>NW_006974993.1:0-809 GCF_000164805.1 Carlito syrichta | reverse complement strand
CATTATTTATAAAAAATCATAAGGGTGAAACAACCCATACAAAGATACTTGTGTGGTGATACCAAAAGTAGCAAATATTTGCAAAGCTCCCTTAGGCAACTATTTTGTTTCCTTACTCTATGTTTTTTGGGGGTACACAATTTTCTTATATTTATTATGTAGTATTGCAGTGGCCCTATATTATTACACAGATTACAAGTGTTGATGATATCTTTCATTACTGATGTCTTATCCTAAGGACTTTATTTACCCATCTCAGCTGATGCTCAAAAATACCTTGTGACATTAATATTTTCTTCAAAATTTTGGAGGTTTAGGAAGGTTAAAATTAATCTAAGGTGATAGAGGCAGCAGAGCGGGGCTCAGACATCCACATGACTCATTCCAAAGTGTTTATCACCAGAGTTTTTCTGTGAACTCTTGAGGGAATCCTAAATATCTGGGAAAGGTCTTCAGTTCCTGTATGCACAGCCTCTGTCCCTACAGAGGCTTCTCTGGTGATCAACTTATCTCTTCACCCATCTCTATGACAATTGTGTTGCCTAGAGAAGGAAGTTTGAGATGGCTCTCCATTGTGAACCTAATTGTTACTCATTGCTGTGGATGTTGGTAGCCAAAGGGGCAGGCCTGGTTCTGGGGGATGGGTGAGCTGTGGTCACTTGGCAAGATGGCCTCAGAAGTCAGTGGGGGAAGGGGGAAGGTGCATCCTCATTTGCTGTAAAGAGCTTGGGACCTGGAGACAGAACACCATGGTTTTAGCCTTCATTCATCTGCTAGCTGCATGATCCTGAGAAAATTATCTAGCCCCT
>NW_006974992.1:0-549 GCF_000164805.1 Carlito syrichta | reverse complement strand
GGTTATGAATCTGGTTTCTACTCTCCAGCCTTGGCTTCCTTATTTGTAAAACTGAAGTTCAGTATACTTAGCTTGGAGAAGTGTTGTGAGAGGTCCCCACCCCTTTTCTTAAGCTTTTTATTTAAACTGGTTAGAACGTAAATATAGTAACGCATACAGTCGGTGAATGTTTAAAAATCTATGCATGTGACAACGACCCAGATAAAATTCTAGAACATTCCCGCCACCCTAAAAGGCTTCCTCATGCCCCTTCCATATCCCCGTTCCCCATCCCAGGCAACCACCATTCTAGCTTCTCTTGCCATTAATTAGTTTTGCCTTTTCTGGAACTTCATGGACGAGAAATCACACAGTCTGTGCTCTTTGGTGTCTGGTTTCTTTCACTCGACTTCATGCCTGTGAGAGTCATCCGCGCTGCTGTGAGTAGCGGTCATTTGCTTTTCTTTTTTCTTTATTGCTGTGTATTTCCTGTTATATGAGTAGAACACAATTTTTTTTGTTTTAGTCCATACATCTTTATTTCGAGGAGCTAAGGTTTCTAATTTAAAG
>NW_006974991.1:0-1078 GCF_000164805.1 Carlito syrichta | reverse complement strand
TCATCTTTGATTTCTTGAGCAGTGTTTGTAGTTTTCATTGTAAAGGTCTTTCACATCTCTGGTTAGGAAAATGCCAAGGTATTTCATTTTTTTTTGTGGCTATTGTAAATGGAACTGTGTTTCATATTTGGGTTTCTGTTTATTATGGACATATAGAAATGTGATTATCTTTTGTACATTTATTTTATACCCTGAGACTTTGCCAAAGTCCTTTATCAGTGCCAGGAGATTTTTGGCAGATTCTCTTGGGTTTTCAAGGTATATAATCATGTCATCAGCAAAGAGAGATAACCTGACTTCCTCTTTTCCTATCTGGATACCCCAACTGCCTTCTCATCTCTGACTGCTCTAGCCAGGACTTCCAAAACTATGTTGAACAGGAGGGGTGAGAGTGGGCACCCTTGTCTTGTTACAGTTTTCCCTATCTGGATACCCCAACTGCCTTCTCATCTCTGACTGCTCTAGCCAGGACTTCCAAAACTATGTTGAACAGGAGGGGTGAGAGTGGACACCCTTGTCTTGTTACAGTTTTCCCTATCTGGATACCCCAACTGCCTTCTCATCTCTGACTGCTCTAGCCAGGACTTCCAAAACTATGTTGAACAGGAGGGGTGAGAGTGGGCACCCTTGTCTTGTTACAGTTTTCAGTGGAAATGGTTCCAATTTCTGTCTGTTTAGGAGTATGCTGACTGTGGGTTTCTCCTAGATGTGTCTTTTTCCTGTGGGGTGGATGCCCTTTGGCAGGGGAACTATTCACTAGTGAAACCATACCCTCATCCTCCATACTCATGAACTAATTTTCATGCGGCATTCAGAAAGTGTCAACTTTTTACACCTATGGCTTTCATTAGGGTACTTACTGGCCCATTGTTTATTCTAGTATAAATCAGCTTGTTTATGACCAGGAAATAAAGCCATTTTCACTCAATATGCTATCAGCACAACCTAACGTAATGAATCTAACCCACAAACACCATTTAGAATGAAAACTAACTAGCTTAGTTACAGACTTGTCTTCATATTACTCTGTAAAACAAAGGCATCTTTGATTTGTAAAAGAATATAATTAGATTACTAA
>NW_006974990.1:0-902 GCF_000164805.1 Carlito syrichta | reverse complement strand
TAAGCCAGGCATGGTAGTGCACACCTGTAGTTCCAGCTACTTGGAAGACTGAGGCAGAGGAATCAACTGAGCCCAGCAGGTCAAGGCTGTGGTGGCTGTGAGCATACCTCTGCACTCCAGCCTGGGCAACAGAGTGAGACTCCGACTCAAAATTTTTTTAAAAAAGAAGATAGTTGCAATATCTAAAATAGACTATGCTCAATACTGTAGGTATTATAGGTATCCTATGCAATATCCTAGGTATCATAAGTATGCAAAAATCCTACAAAACAATAACAAAGTGGCAGAGAACACAAGCAAAATAAGCAAATCTATGAATGGACTACTCTCTCACACGAGTGTAAGGAGCTCATCATCTTTATTGGTCATCCATGACAGGCAAGAATAATTCCACAATGAGGTGTTGCTTTATATCCACTGACAAGTACCAGAAAGTCAGAGGACACCAAATGCTGCCAAGGAGGGGACATCCATGATTTGAACAATCACGGTACTGTATAAAAAAGAAAAAGAATGCATTTCTTGGCACCGCATTTATGTAAAGTCTAACACATGCATAAGCAAAACAATACAACACTTTTTAAAGATATGTATATGTTCAGGGACTTTTATCAAACACATTAGAGCTCCTGTGGGAAGATGGGGGAATAAGAGTCCAGTTTGTAGATAAAATAAAGATTTAATTAAATTAAAATTGCAGCAAATAAGAAAGAGGCCTGGTGTGAACTAAAGACAGGTTGTGATCTGAGTAGTGTGATTAACCTGCCTGCTTCCGGGTTCCAAAATAAATAAATAAGTGCAGAGAACAAGTCTCAGGGAGATTTCCCCTCACAATCCCTTATTTGCAGGGTGGTGCACTCACCGCTGAAATACAAAAGGCTTTAATTACTTCCAGTCCAGAG
>NW_006974989.1:0-732 GCF_000164805.1 Carlito syrichta | reverse complement strand
TTTTCTCCAGATAAAAAAATAGATAAGGAGACTCAGAAAATTTAGTAACTTGCCCGAGGTCACACACCTGGAAAGTGAAGTGATCAAAGGTCAAACACAGTTTGCACAGCCCTAAAGCCCACAAATGAGACTTTTCTGGCTGCAAAGGTCAGAGTAGCTCTCTCTCTCATGAGCCTGCTGCTCTGATTCAAGCTGCTGAGCCTAGACAAGGAAGCATTTTGCCAAGAATTAGCAGGATATCTCTGCCAAGCCTATGTACACTTGGGCAACAAGAGTGTCTGGAGGTTCTCATGTGAGAAGAGGTTCTGCTTTGTCTTCAGAGGCCTGCTGAGTTGCTGAAACTCTGACTCAGTCAGCTTGCCTCTCAGACTTAATGTGGGTGGGTGTAGACTGCTACTAGGACTCCATCCCAACAGCCTACCAGCCATGGCCAGTGAGTGGGTGGCCATGATGGCAAACAGATGGGGTTGGCGAGGGGGCAGAAGCTGCCAGTACTATCCACTCCAATGAAAAACTGACACCTCATAAATCTTGTTATCCCACCGCCGGTGTGGTCTGCCACACTGGGACCACACCGGCTCATTAACACTTCCCTATCCTCACATAGAAGTGGAAAATGAGGACAAATATGGCATGCTGCCTTCCAAGGCCATTTCCTCAGAAGGGCATGAGTTTTTCCTCCATCTCTTCAACATCTCTATTCATGCTGAGAACCCGAAACAGCTCAGGCCT
>NW_006974988.1:0-4851 GCF_000164805.1 Carlito syrichta | reverse complement strand
ACTCTTCATTGTTTTCATTCCAAGGTCAGTTTTCTTATTGTCTGCCCTCCTGGGTGTCTAGGAGAGTCCCATATTCTTCTTTTGTTTTTTTCTTCATTTGTGTAAATTTTTCTCTCTCTCCCCCTTTCCCTCCCCTTCTTTAATTCTGTTTTTCAGGGAAGGTGGGGTTGCTTTTACTTTGTTCAATCTCCCGTTCTTTCTTATGAGGGTCCTCTGGCTTTGTTCACTTTTGAGGCTGGAGTGTGGACTGGAGGCTGTACTTTTTGTAGTTTTGAGGTTTAATTGATGGGGGAGCTGTGATTCAGAATCTATCTGCTGATCCCAGTATCCACCAACAGGTGTATGGGCACACTGGAACCTATTTCCCACTACCTTACAATCTGTCCATGCATTGGTGTGTAGGTCTGCTCCCTGGAACAAAAGGAGGTATGAAAAAGAAAAATAATGGAAGAAGCAGAGGCCAAGAAGAAGTAGAGAGAAGAGTGAGTGGGAAAACAGACATACATGCCAACTAATGCGTGAAAAAGAGACACAAGGCCAGAAAAGAGTGAAAAACAGACACACAGACAAAATTCCCTAAAGCATACCAGTAACCACACAAAGACAGTCCAACAAAATCATGCCTTTTGATGCATTTTCCCCCAACACAAACAGGTAGTCTAAATAAAAAAGCAAACAAAAGTGAGCAAAACAAACAGTCAGAATGATAAAATCAAAAGTCAAAATAAGAAATCAGGCTAGCTCTGGAATCTTTTCTGAGTGTCTAAAGTGTCTTCAGCACTGATCTCTAGCCTCCCTTTTGCTTTCATTGCAGGCAGATAGATTTACTCACAGCTTGGGTTTTTTCCTTTAGCTTGCTGCCTGTGAGGTCTGTGATGCTGAGTTGCCTACATCTGATTCAGCATAGGGGAGGGGCTTTTGTCTTCTGTTTAGCGACATTACATTAGAAACCAAGGTGGAGGCTGCTCATAGGTGGGTGGGGCAAGGCAAATCTCTGCCTGGAAAATGGCCAAGGTGGGCATCTCCTCTTTCATGGATCCTTTCTCTCTGCTCATCCAGGTCCATGGGCGATCCACTATGACAGGCTGTGGTGGTGTGTGCGGTACTGAGGATCAGTTGCACAGCTGGGCACTGGATCTGGTGTGCCACCAGTGGCCTGGGGTGGAAGAGGGAGCTGGGAGTTCCCTCTTCTGGAGTTGAGAGCAGCTGATTAGCACCTCCTGAAGATAGACTGTTCCCTTACACAACCATGGGGTTGAACGCTGTGTGCCTCAACCAGAGTGGGACCAGAGCTCCAAAGGGCAGGTGCTGAGTGGTGACACCAGATTTGGGCCCCTCACAGGGTACTTCAGCCAGAAATGGAGCTGGTATCTCTGAGGGGCAGGTGACTAGAGCCTCCTTGGGTGATGGCAGCTTGAAATAGGTCTGGGTGGGAGCACAGAACTCAGGGTGGGAGCTGGAACTCTGAGGAGTGAGCACTGGGCTGCTGGGCTGGGAGCCCAGTCAGGGTGAGAGCTGGCAGCAGCTGAGTGCTGGGGGGATCAGTGTAGCCAGCAAGGGAACTCAGATCTCCACAAGGTGGTATCTAAGGGATTCTGCAGGCAGCGGCTTGACACTGGGTGAGATGATGTAACCTGGGAGGGAGCTGGGATTTCCACACAGCTGGGGCTGGGGTCACCTATAGAGAAGCAGCAGCAGCCAGGGTCCACAATAGCTGGCCTTGTGTGGGACCGAGGGTCTTCAGGCTTCAGACCAGTGTGGTTGGTGGTGTGCAGGGGGCTGGGGAAAGGAAAGCAAGAGTCTTTTTGGGAACTCATGTTCAGAGAATCTCACAATTCCACCTATGCCATCGTCTTCTTACCAGAATTCTCCCTTACATATTATTATCATTATTATTTTGTTATATTATTCTGGTTTTGCTTGAATATTGGTATGAATTAGGTTAGTTGATTAATAATTTTTAAACAATTGCCCTTTAAAAGTGTTTAAATCTTAATTAGATTATAATTGACTATTAGTCATACTTTTTCAGCCCTAGAATCTACATATTCATATGCAACAGTCTTCCTCAAATTATTAGATTTTCTAAGCAAGTCTGACTTAATAAAAACAGATGGCTAACTAAGTGAAATTGGCAACAAATTTATCTAAATTTGTGAGATTTTGTTAAAAAACAATTTGTTATTGTCTTAGAATTCTCCAATTTATTTCTTCCCTTTCCTAACTCTTTTTTCCATCACAGATTGCTTTGCATGCCTTGACTATCATTGTCCAGATTGACAGCACGTTAAGTAGCATGTTTTTCTTTGCTGTTAAGTTGAAAATAGTTTTTATTTTAAAGGCAAAATTATTGTGTAATTTTTAAATGACATAATTAATAATGCCCATTTAATAGAAGCATAAGGTACTTAAATATAAAAATATATAACCATCCATTCATAATTTATTTACCTGGAAATGACTACTGTTATCTGTGTATTGATATCCTCCTAGAATTTTTTCAATATGTGTGCATAAATATACATTTATAAAACTGGGATCAAAAATTTTAAAAAATGAGATTAGGGATTTCATGGCATTTCCAAAATGCTTTTTTATTTTCATATATTTTAATTTTTAAAATGTTAATAAATATATATCCAGAGTATCAATAGCATGGGTTGAAGTGTTTCCTTATATAGCTGTACAATAATTCCATTTACTAACTAAGCTCTTACTTCTTAGCACTTAACTAATCGTTCTCTATTAATATTAAAAGTATTTTTTAAATGATGTATATAACAGTGTTAGAACATATTTCATCCTACCCTTACCATAAATCCCTAAAGGTAGCATGAATGGGTTATGGTTTCACAGATTTTAAGTCTTTGTTAATATCCTGCTTAATTTTCTCTTGAGCAAGTTTGAACTAATTTAATTTGTCACAGCAGTGTTTTAGAGGAAAATGTTATGTACAGAATCTGGAAATAATTCTAATGTGAAGCAAATCTACTTGCATTCCAGCTACAATAATCACATGCTCAAGTAAAAATGTGACATTAATTCAGTCTTCATATCACCGTAAATTAAGTAAACCTCAGTACTGCTAGTAAGTTCTCTGTTTTACTTGCATTGCAGTATAATAATTACCCATCATGAAGTTCTTAAAAATAAAGAGATTGGAGAAGAAGAGTGTTCTGAAGTAGAAAGAGGAGGATTCAGAGATAGCAGACCTGTGCAATGGGGAAAATTTATTCCTTCTATCTTTTGTTTTTTTGAATTGGGGTCTCACTCTGTTGCCCAGATTGGAGTGCAGTGGCACAATCACAACTCACCACAGCCTCGAACCCCTGGGCTCAAATAATCCTCCCTTCTCAGCCTCCCATGTAACTGGGACTATAGATGCATGCCATCATGCTTTGTTATTGTTGTTGCTGTTTTCTTTTGTTTTTGTTTTTTTGTAGAGATGCAGTCTCTATATGTTGCCCAGGCTGATCTTGAACTCCTTTGCTCAAGCAATCCTCTTGCCTTGTGCTCAGATTACAGTCATGAGCCACTGCACCTGGTCATCTTGGATCTTATTATTATGATTTTCATCTGTAAATAAACATGACAGATTGGTCTATCTCTACTACTTTTCAGCTCTAAAACACTTTATCTATATGCCAAATGCAAGCTCTGTTAAGCTAACGACAACTTATTTTCTTAGTTTTTTCCATAGCATCTAGAATATAAAATACCTTGCATAAAATAGTCATTTCTATGTGCTGCATGTATCACATTAAAATCTATTGTTAAAAGAATATGCTAGACTGCTTATTAATCAAATCTAATTTCACAGGATTGTGTAAAAATAAAGTAAAAATTGATTTTTCTAGTATTAATTCCTCTGTAGCTCTTGGCAGATGGAACAATTCTTCCAGTTTGATTTTTTTAGAAAGTGAAGAGATGAGGTCTCATATAAATTTAACTAATAGTAAAATATTCAGTCAACTAAGAATTGGTTTTAAATTTCTTGCATTCAGCTTGAAAAGGGAGTTGATTTTTAACTTTCACTGATATAGATAACCTTGTATTTTAAATGTAGTTATTAGTCCACTTTAGTGATTTTTAAATATAATATAAAATACTTTGTAGAAAGATAAAAATGTCTTTTTTTAGGTAAATTGTTTAAATTTTAAAAATAAATTATGAAATCTTGTGTTATTTTTATTTAAGAGACATAGCTGCCCTACTTTAATTTTGTTATATTTTAAATTCAAAAAGTGGTATGACTACAGCCATCATTTAAGATTAACATGGCTCAAACAAAGTGATTAAAATATTCAAACAATGACAAAGGGTATAAAATAGAAAATAATTGTATCCATAAAAGTGAGATGATTGCCTTAGCCCCAGTGGTTCAGACCAGCCTGGGAAACTTGACCAGACCTCATCTCTACAATAACTAAAAAAATTAGCTGGTCATGGTTGTGTGCACCTGTATTCCCAGCTACTTGGAAGGCTAAGGAGGAAGGATTGTCTGAGTCTACCAGGTTGAGGCTGTGGTCGTCATGATCATGCCACTGCACTCCAGCCTGGGCTACAGAGATACTCTCTGGCTCAAATCAATCGATCAATCAATCAGTCTCAACATTCTATCAATTTCTGTTCTGTTTAGCCATCTCTGTTTCTTGTCACAATATCTATTTATTCCTTGATATAAAAGGTGAGAAATATACCTCCAACACACACAGTGACATTTATAATTTTACTGATTATATTTCTAGTTTTAGTTTTCTGATTGGCACTTTATAAATAGTTCATTAAAAAACACTGCCACTTAATCCTCCAATTTCAGAGTATCTGTGTCTGTTCTCTATGACATCTGAG
>NW_006974987.1:0-765 GCF_000164805.1 Carlito syrichta | reverse complement strand
ATTACTCAAAAATAATAGATTTATAAAAGAATTAAACGATAAGGTATTAGCTTTATAGGATATAGCATAGTATTAAAGGTCAATCATTAGATTATATAAAAATTAAAGTTTAGACATATGAAACTCATATGAATTATAGTAAAGTTTGGTAGTTTAAGAATAAGTTTCAACTGAGTTATAAGGCATTATGTTAAATCATAATAGGATAATAGTATAACTAACAGCTAAGTCATTTAAGTAAACTTATAGGTTATAGTATAGTGTTAAGTTGATAATATTAATCGTTAAAAATATTAGGAGTCAGTAAACCTAGAGTTAACTTAGAAAAGTTTTCTGTATTAATCAGGGTTTAGAACAAAGAGTATAATATGAATGATTAATTGAACATTATGGAAAACATTTTGAACGATTTGTATTGAAATTGTGCACCTGTGACCTTAATGTAAGCACAACAGACATCATGGAGTTCGAATTGTTTGCTTGGAAATTGCAGATCTCGTGGTGGTCTTGTGATGCATAGTTTGTAAAGTGCGGAACTTGTACGCCCCCAGTGAGTGATTATCACACTGCTGGAGGGTATAGAAAATGGTATATAAGTTGGAAGGAGTCCGAATAAAATTTGGCTTCAGTCCTGATCAGACTGTTCCCAGAAGAACTGCCTCCGAGTGGTCTCTTCTCTCCGTCCAGATTCTCCGGTGCGGTCCTAACCCACCCTTGGTCAGTGCTGGTCACCGACACTCCCCTCCCAACCACCACTGATGTGCA
>NW_006974986.1:0-4403 GCF_000164805.1 Carlito syrichta | reverse complement strand
TCAACATTTAATTGACTTGCCTTTTTGAGTCCCCCGTATTCTATTTTGAAAGTTTCCAGTTTTCATGTCTTGTTCTTTATTTTTGTTTCAATTTCGAATGCCTTGTTTTATGTGACAGTGGAGAAAAGTTAACAATTGACAAAACTGCAAAGGCTTTGTAAAGCCAGGCTCATAACACAGTACAGAGAGTGTCTCCTTTTTACTTAGGAGAATCCGTCTACCATTGGATACCCTGACAGTGGCTGAGCCCTCTGCCCTCCAATAAGGAAAGCTGCCTCACTTATTATTCCATGTCCAGATTCACTTCTTTATATGAGTTTAGTGCAGATCATAACTTCTGTGTCACCTTAGTGGGTGATAACTTCAACTTCAGTCCACTTTTCAAAGCTTTTCCTATGCCTCTTTTGCTTTTTAATGTGAAAAATGTTTACTTTGTTAAGTACTAAGCTAAGCCCTTCAACCTTTTTAAGTTTCTTTGCCTGCTACCCAGCTCATAACCTGATCCATATGAATTCTAAGTATGGAGTGAGCGGTTGGCTATTTTATCTGACACTGATAGTCATATAATCAGCATGTTTCTGTCCCTTTAATCATAGATAAGGAGTTCCCATAATTACTACTAGGCAATGGAGTTACTGAAATCTTTCTCATGGACTGGGATAGCCACGAGTAGGGCACGAAGGCCAGAGCAGAGCACGTTTTTTCATCCCTATTTCCCTCAAATTCTCCACGGGTAATTGATGTGGCTTTTAATTTGAATCAGAATTGTGGCAGGTAATTTAAAATACGAACCTAGCCCATAAAAGCTGCTATTACTCTTTGGATATATCTTGTACATGTGCCTCTCGAGTCAAGGACTTAAATACTCCAAATATTCTTCTTTTATTTTCAAGTTTTAATGGACCTCATTTGAAGCTCAAGTATATTGAAGAATTACTTTTATAAGTCTTGTTATTAAACAAAATTCTATGCATATGAACTTTAATCTGCACCAACTGGTATGTTTCTTAAGGAACTGGAGGTAACTTCTAGTGTGTTCTACAAAATTATGTACATCCTCATGGTTCACTGAATGTATATCTTCATGGTTCACTGAATTTTGTTAATTGTACCAGAAATAAAACTTTTTGCCTTTTACCAATTTTATTTTTGGCATCTCCTATCCCTGTGTTCCATTTAATTACTCACAATTTATATATCAATTTCTTTAACCTAGATTTTCTCTTTTGCCTATAAATGTGCATATATGTTCTCCTTTGAGATTTAGAATTCTCCCTATGCTTGACCTCTTCAGGTTTATTGTCACTAATTTAAGGTCAAGTATAAAATACATTTTTTAAATAGTTTACTACTTTCTACACCAGAAAGCACAGATTTATGAAAGTACGAACAACCATTTCTTTCATGTAATAAGAAAAAGACAGTCCCACTATCATTTTTTTACATGTGAAAATTGATGCCACGGATTTATACAGTGTATCTTTAAGTTTCAAATGAGTACTATGCTTATATTATATAAATCTTCCCTCATCGTGGCATGGAAATTTTTAAAACATTTGTTTCCTTACACGTAGGATTAATTAGAAAGTATTCGGTTTTGTAATTTTGTTTGCATTTTTAAAATTGAAAAATTAAAGAACTCATCAACATAGCATGCAGTTATTATAAATTAAATGGAACTTTATATCTTTAATTATACTCTGCAAAGTAAACGTATACAGTTTCCTTTGTCTTAACAGTTAGTAAGCATGCACTAAAATACTAGCATTGTCTTGTACCTTAGAAAGACAACTAATATTTGAGTGAAGTACCACTACTAGGAAGTGGACTTGAGGATACAGGATACAAGGCAGACAACAATAATTCCATCACAGCATGCTCATGGTTTTGCTTCTTTTATGTAGTTTGAAATCAGAAAAAAGGAAAAAAGTTGTCTATTCTGAATTGATAGACGTTAAGTTGATAGGTAGATAAATAACAAGAGTCTCTGGCTCTACATACTTTAAGAGAACTATGCAGTTATCACGAGGAGTCAGCATTTCCATCTGAGGGCAAAAAAACTTGTCATTTCGAGGCAACATTTTTAGTGTATGGTCTGTAACATGTAGAGTGATTCCAGAAAGTTGGGAATCACAGATCATCATATTTTTTTTCTCTTAATCAATATTTTTTATTATGATATTGTGGGGTACAGTTAAGGATTAGGTATACAAATATACTTTGTTCAGGCACCCTTGTTGATAAGAGGTGTCTCCCTGTCCCCAGACAGATATTTACTACCGTTAATCACATCTCCCTTCCCCTCCCCCCAATGCTTTCCCACCACTGCCAGTCATTTTCTTATAGTATTACGTTGGATGTTCAAGGTCCACTATATGTGTGAGAATATGTGATACTCAGATCTTTGTTTCTGTGACAGGTCACTCAGTATTATAGACTCTAGTTCCATCCAGGTTGCTGTGAAATTCATGATTTTGTTCTTTTTATGGCTGCGTAGTACTCCATCGTATATGTGTACCACATTTTTTTAATCCAATCTTCTTTTGATGGACAGCATGGTTGCTACCAGGTTCTTGCTATTGTGAACAATGCTGCGATAAACATACGTGTGCAGGTATCTTTTCTATAGAGTGATTTGAGTTCTTCAGGGTATATTCCCAGTAGGGTGATTGCGGGATCATATAGGAGGTCAATATTTAGAACTTTTAGGAATTGCCATACTGTTTTCCACAGAGGTTGCACTAGTTTGCACTCCCACCACCAGTGTAGAAGTGTTCCCTTTTCGCCCCACCCTCTCCAACAACTGTTATTTTTTGAGTTATCGATAATTGCCATTCTGACTGGAGTTAGGTGGTATCTCAGTGTGGTTTTGATTTGCATCTCCGTGATCATTAGTGAGGTTGAACATTTCTTCATGTGTCTGTTGGCTGCTCGGATGTCTTCCTTTGGGAAGTGTCTGTTCATATCTTTGACCATTTTACAATAGGGTTGTTTGTTTTTGTCTTTTCAGCATGTTTGAGCTCTTTGTAGATCCAAGATGTTAAGCCTTTGTCAGACCTGGAGTTGTCAAATACTTTTTCCCAGTCTGTAGGCTGTCTCCCTGCTCTCTTGATGGTTTCTTTGGCTTTGCAGAAGCTTGTCAGTTTAATGAGGTCCCACTTGTCTATCTTCTCTCTTAATGCCTGCGGGTTTTGGGTTTTGTTCAAGAACTGGATGCCAGTTCCAATTTCCATGAGAGTATGTCCTGTATTTTCTAAGTTTCTTATGGTTTGAGGTTTTACATTTAGGTCTCTGATCCATCTAGAGTTAATTTTGTGTATGAGGACAGATAGGCGTCTTGTTTGAGTCTTCTGCATGTGGTCAGCCAGTTTTTCCAGCACCATTTACTGAATAGGTTCTCCTCTCCCCAGTAGTAGGTGGTGCAGGCTTTGTTGAAAACGAGTTGGTTGAGAAATTGAGGTTTTGCTTCTGGAACCTCAATTATATTCCATTGGTCTATATGCCTGTTCCTGTACCAATACCAAGCTGTTTTGATGATTGTAGCTTTATAGAAAAGTTTGAAATTTGGTAATGTGATACCACCTGCTTTTTTTTTTTTTTTTTTGCTGAGGATTGTTCTGGTATTCTTGGTCATTTGTGTTTCCATATGAATTCCTGTGTTGTTTTTTCTAGGTCTGAGAAGAATGTTGTTGGTAATTTAATGGGTATTGCATTGAATTTGTAGATTGCCTTAGGTAACATGGACATCTTCACAATGTTGATTCTTCCAATCCATGAGCATGGGATATTTTTCCACTCGTTTGTGTCATCTTTGATTTCTTTGAGCAGTGTTTTGTAGTTTTCATTGTAAAGGTCTATCACGTTTCTGGTTGGGAAGATGCCAAGGTATTTCATTTTTTTTTTTTGTGGCTATTGTGAATGGAATTGTGCCTTTTATTTGGGTTTCTGTTTATTTATTATTGGTGCAAAGAAATGCGATTGTCTTTTGCACATTTATTTTATATCCTGAGACTTTGCCAAAGTCCTTTATCAGTGTAAGGAGGTTTTTGACAGATTCTCTTGGGTTTTCAAGGTACACGATCATGTCATCTGCAAAGAGAGATAGCTTGACTTCCTCTTTTCCTATTTGAATACCCCTGATTGCCTTCACTTCTATGATTGCTCGAGCCAGAACTTCCAATACTATATTGAACAGGAGGGGTGAGAGTGCGCATCCTTGTCTTCTTCTAGTTTTCAGAGGAAATGGTTCCTGTTTTTCTCCATTTAGAAGTATACTGGCTTTGGGTTTCTCATAGATGGCTTTTACTATTTTGAGGTATGTTCCCCATATGCCTGGATGTTTGAGGGTTTTTATCAAGAAGGGGTGCTGGATTTTATCAAAAGCTTTTTCTGCATCTAATGGA
>NW_006974985.1:0-498 GCF_000164805.1 Carlito syrichta | reverse complement strand
AAAGTGTGTGCGGGGTGTTCTCTAGAAGAGGCCCTTGGCATGTCATTCAGAGCTTATTGATTTACTTACACACTATTCTGATAATCTTGGTCGTTTGTGTTTCCATATGAATTCCTGTGTTTTTTTTTCTAGGTCTGAGAAGAATGTTGCTGGTAATTTGATAGGTATTGCATTGAGTCTGTAGATTGCCTTAGGTAAGATGGACATCTTCACAATGTTGATTCTTCCAATTCATGAGCATGGGATATTTTTCCACTTGTTTGTGTCATCTTTGATTTCTTTGAGCAGAGTTTTTTAGTTTTCATTGTAAAGGTCTTTCACATCTCTGGTTAGAAAGATGACAAGGTATTTCTTTTTTGTGTGTGGCTATTTTGAATGGAATTGTGCTTCTTATTTGGGTTTCTGTTTGTTTATTATTGGTGTAAAGAAATGCAATTGTCTTTTGCCCATTTTTTTATATCCTGAGACTTTGATGAAGGCCTTTATCAGTGTAAGGAG
>NW_006974984.1:0-947 GCF_000164805.1 Carlito syrichta | reverse complement strand
TGTTGGGAATGAAATCCACCATGTCTACTGCATTGGCACAGACTGTACACAAGTGCTTGAAGCCTAAGGATTGCTCAGTAGTCAAGGAACCTCCCATTATGATGTCAAAGTTCTGAGGCTGATGTCATTAATGACAATTTGACATGCTTGTTTCTGTGACTTTATTTATGTCTTTTAATGTAAAAATTAGCCTTTTACTCAATCTACAGATTCAGTGAAATAACCTTTAAGTTAACATCATTCTTCCCAGATCTGGAGATTGCAGTAAAGAATTCATATGAAACCAGAAACAATCGTGAATTGATAAAAGAATTTATCAAAAGAAACAAAGCAGGAGCTATCCCAGTTCCAGACTTCAAAAGTTTACTATATGTTTACAGTAATCAACGCAGCCTGGTATTGGTATAAGAATAGGTCCATAGGCCAGTGGATCAGAACAGAGAATGAAATCCTCAAATTCTCAACCAACTCATCTTTGAAAAAACCTCCAATACCCACTGGTTAATGGAGATCATATTCAGTAAATGGTGCTGGGAAAAGACTGACATCATGCAAAAGTTTGAAACAGGACCCCTATCTATCACCATACACATTAACTCTAAATGGATTAAAGACCTTAACGTAACACACCAACTTACAATAATCTTACAAAACGCAGGAAACACCTTTAGGGAGACTGGAACCGGAAACTAATTCCTCTTCAAAGCCCTAAGTACCCTTGCCTTAAGAAGTAAGTTAGACAAGTGAGATCTCATCAAATTAATATATTTCTGCAAAACAAAAGAAACCATCAAAAGAGCAGGCATACAACAAACAGAATAGGAAAACGATTCTCAACCTATAGATCTGTATAAAGGCATAACATCTAGGAGCTACAAGAAACTCAAACATTTGGAAATATCAGACAAACATTTCCTTTGAAAAGTGTGCAAAATATGTAATTGGAC
>NW_006974983.1:0-5148 GCF_000164805.1 Carlito syrichta | reverse complement strand
AAGTAATTAATAAAGTATAAAAGACAATAGTTTAGATATTTGAAATTTATAGAAGTTGTGATAAAATTTTAGGTTAAGGATAAGTTCATAGGTAATTAATATACAATCATAGGGCAGTATAGAAATGTAGTAGGTTATAAGAATTATAAAAAATAAATAGTATAAAATTAAGGTAATAAAATTAAGTCATTTAAGTAAACTTATAGATTATAGTATAGTGTTAAGTTAATAATATTAATCGTCAAAAATATTAAAAGTTAGTAAAATTGGATTGAACTTAGAGTTAACTTGGAAAGTTTTTTAATCAGGGTTTAGAACTTAGAGTATAATATGAATGATTTATTGAACATTGTGGAAAACATCTTGAACAATCTGTATTGAAATTGTGCACCTGTGATTCATACATCATGGAATTGTAATTGTTCACTGGGAACCTGAAAGTCTTGTGATGGTACATGATTTGTAAAGCGCATTACACATCAATGAATTTGTACGCCCCCAGCAAGTAATTGTCACACTGCTGGAGATTATAGAAAATGGTATATAAGTTGGAAAAAGTTTGAATAAAATTGGCTTCAGTCTTGGCCAGACTGTTCCCAGAAGAGCTGCCTCCGTGTGGTTTCTTCTCTCCGTTCTGATTCACCGGTGCGGTCCTAACCCCCCCTTGGTCAGTGCAGGTCACCGACATCATTAGAAAAAAATTTAGCCCTTAATTACTCTGCTGTAGAATCAGCAATAGCCATGTACAACCTTGGGGCCATTGGTGAGGGTTTTTAAAAAATCTAATTTAGCACAACGGATCCATTCCAAAAAAAAGAGCAAACATGTCTGGGTCGTACTTGTTTTTACAAAGAGAACCCTGATTTTGTTAAAGAATGACAACTGAGGCATCTGCAACCTACAAGGAACATTTTTGTGCCTTGTTCCAATCAAAAATTTCCAGAATATTTTAATGTAATTTGTTCCCCCTCCCACCCCAATGAGTAAAGCCTGCTTCCAGAATGAGAAGTCAAGTTTCAGCAAAGAATATTAACCTCTTTATAACTCAGTTATGAGTAGTCAAGAAGTGGTTTTTGTATTGCAAGTGCTCAGTGCATGGCAGTGGAGGGGATGCCATTTCTGGGAGGGTGAGTGTGGTCCTCATGGGTCTGCAGCTATACCCTTTTTCTGCAATGGCTCTAGTGGTAAACTGTCTGTATGTGAGTGTTTGCTGGGCTCTTCATGCATGTACATACCAGGGCTTCTGCCATCTGCCAGAAAGAAGAAGTTTGGTCCCATGGGATGCATGGATGGAACAGTGCGATGACTAATTTCCATTTCCAATTGAGCCTTTGCACACACACACTAAGGCAAATATGTGTCTTTTCAATGGAAAACTTGTGACCATGGGAGAAAATGGAGAGGAGGCTTACTCTTTAAAAGGAGACCAGACAATGCTCAAAATGGGTTGGGGGAGATGATCCCCATTATCTCAAGTTAAAGAACACTTTTGACACAGTTCTGAAAACTGTTATACTAAGTATGGTTAAATGCTAGATATTATTCTTAGCATTTATGTGCCTCATATTCTTTACCCTTTTAAATATATTCTTAGCATTTATGTGCCTCATATTCTTTACCCTTTTTAATGTTATTATCCTGATTAAGTATCAGACAGGTTCAAATTTAGTAAATTGAGTCAGGATTTGAATTCAGGCCTTCACTAAAAGTGATATGTCAAGTCTGAATGTACATTGGTGAGATGAGAACTAAGCATTTCAGACCATCAGTGAAACTTGGACACATCTTCTGGTCTCTTGTTGGGGGAATTGTTCAGGGTAAAACCTGGGAGTTGGTCTGTTGGCAAAACACACATCTGGGCAGAGTGGGCTTCTGAAACTTCTCATTTCCATTTGACCTTTTGTGTATGCCTGTATTTTCTTGTCTTTGACACAGACCCACTGTTCAAACACAGATCAGTCTGGTAGAATTAGGGCAGATTACACTTAACCAAGTTTGTGTCACTTGACATGGCCTCCCATAGAAAAGTCACAACCTGGAAAATATGCTTCTTTGTGCCATGTTTCATTTTACCCATTTCCAACATTTGAATCATTTATTAAAGAAAGGAGTTGTTCTTTCCCTTGCTTTCCCAGGATGGTATGCTCTTAAAAAATATGAAACTGTGCAAAGCCAACATATTAGGACCCAAACCCAATCACCCATAGGCTGCCCCAGATAGAAGTGTGAGATTCTCTCTTTTGCCAGATACCAAATATCTCGACTGTCATATGCACCTAGTACATGAGAAAGAAATTTCCTATTTTAATTAATTGAAGTACAGAAACGTTAATGAATGTTATAAAATTTACTGAATAATTATCCATGTAAATAGTTAAGGCATACATGTAATTCAAAACATTTAAAAGGACACCAAGTAAAAAGATTCCTTTCTATGCTGCACCAAAATAGAGTCAATTCCTTTACTGGAAGTATACTAATGTGAAGTGTATTGTTTTTATTTAAAAAATTTTTTCTTAAGTGTCATTAACTCAGGTTCGTTTTCAGTTATACTGAAACAATTGGAATTAAAGTCATCATAGACTTCTCATTTAGGAGTAGCACTTGCTGTGGGGTACTGAGATTGTGTGATAACCTCCAGCAGAAGATCTCTAGGCACTTCACTTCTACTTATGTTTAATGAGCACCTACTGTATCCTAGGCTATGTGACAAAGTAGCCAACTCAGGTTGTCAATCAAGACAAACAGCTGTCAACTCAGTTTTGGAAAATTAATTGACAAAGATTCCAGTTGGAGGCTAGACAGGTTTGATAGAACAGGTGAATAAGAAGCCAAGAAACTCCTGAAAAAGAAAGCAACAAGGGGAGAAAGACTCACCAGATACCAAAACATACTAGAAAACCTCTCTTATCAAAACAAGTTGGCACTGGCACACAAATAGGCAGATGAATGAAGCACAGTAGAAAATCCAGAAACAGATTCATCTGTATACAGAAATTTTGTGTATACAAAGTTAGCATTTCAAATTGGTGGGGAAATGGACCTCTCTACAAGTGCTATTGGGATAAGCAGATAGCTACTAGAAAAAACAAAGCTGGATCTGTTCCTCACACCATATGCTGGGTTAAATTCCAAGTAGGTAAGAGATTTAAAAGTAAAAACTGAAACTATAAAGATATTAAAATAAAATATTGGCAAATTATTTCTTATTCTTGGAGATTGTGAAGCTTTCTGAACTATGACTAAATCCAGACACAATAAGGGAAAAGACTGAAAAATTTGATTGTATTGAAATGAGAAAATTTTGTATGGAAAAAAATCAAAGAATAAAAAGAAAACCTACCTGAACAAGAAAAGAAGACAAATGGCAAACTAGAAAATTACTAGCAACTTATGTCAACAAAGTTTTAATAGTCCTAATGTATAAGAAAACCTAGAGAAATAGAAGAAGAAAACCCCAACAATTCTTAGAAACATGAATTAGAAATATAAGCAGACGACAGAAAAAGAAATCTACATCTCCCCAACAGCATAAAAAGATGTTCAAGTTCCTTCATAATAAGGTAAATGTATATTAAAAACTACACCAACATACAGTTTCTTACCTATTAGAGCCAAAATCCCAAAGGTTGACAATGTGCTCTATTGGCAAAGCTGTAGGAAAGCAGTAATTCTCACTCGCGTCTGGGAGGAATGTGAACTGGTATAATCCCCATGAAGGAGACTGGCACAATCGAGCAAAATCACATGTACATTTACCCTATGACCTGGAAATTCTACTTCTAGGAATCTCCAAGCTACCCTGGCAAAAATATGAAAAGACAGATGTACAAGAATACTCATGGCAGCCCTGTTTATAAGAGTAAATGACTGGGAGAAGCCTAAATGTCCATAGATGGGGAACTCATTAAATAAATGGTGGGACATCATAATTGAGTATGGGCTGTGCAGCTACAAAAAGGAATGAGAATGATCCCTAAGTATAACTGTGGAGTGACTTCCTGGGTATATAAAGTGAACAAAGAAAGTTTAAAAAAAAAGAACAATATGCTGTCATTTATTAAAGAAAAGGGAATACACACACGTATGCACCCACAGAATTTGCTTGTATTAAAAAAAAAAAACAAGGAAGACTAAACCATATATTTTTTTAAAGGGCTACTTTTTAGGGAGAGAAGAACTAGTGTGGATAATTCAGAAATAAAAGGTAGTCTTCTTAAATACATTTTGTTTGCAGATTTGACCTTGGAACCATACAAAATTTATTTTGTTTTAAAGGTGTGTGGTACAATTCAGGATTAGGTATACAAGTGGACATTGTACAGGTAAAGAAATGTTTTATATAATTATAAACCTAGATTATAAAAATAAAATTTAAAAGATAACCTTTAAAAGTTGAAAATAAGCCAGGCTCGGGGCTTCAGCCTGTAATCCCGTGCCTTTGGGAGACTGAGGTGAGTGGATTGCCAGAGCCCGCGGGTTCGAGACCCGTCTGGGCAGCGAGACCTCATCTCTACAATAAATCAAAAAATCAGCCGGGCGTGGTAGCGCATGTCTGTAATTCCAGCTACTCAGATGGCTGAGGCGGAAGGATCGCAGGAGCCCAGCAGGCGAGGCTGCGGTGGCCAGGAGCAGCCACTGCACTCCAGTCTGGGTGACAGTGAGACTCCAACTCAAAAAAAAAAACAAAAGTTGAAAATAAAATGAAATAAATAAGCCTAACTATGGATTGTTGCTGATAGCATAAGCAAGCAGAGAGGAACTCCTCCAAGTGACTTTTAATACGGTAATTTGATTGTATGTTAAACAGTGAGTATATATGCTAAGGACAGAAATAACTGCAAAAAACTTCTTAAACTATTTTTAGTAATCATGTTCTTGGTACTAATGCTTATATTACTATTCTGAGATTGTTATAACTATGGTGTGGGATAAAGCAAGTGAATAACTATGTTGGTTTCATTGAAAAATGGGCTTTTGTAGATACAGATGTAATATTAAGGAATTTAAGAAAAATCTTATTGTTTTGATTTTTAATTAGGATCATCAGTACGAACCTAATAGATTATTTTCTTTCAGACTTTTTCCACTTAAAAGACCTAGAATGAATGACAAACCAGTTGCAATAAGAACACCTACCACCCAGAT
>NW_006974982.1:0-546 GCF_000164805.1 Carlito syrichta | reverse complement strand
TTCATGCCCTTCTCCTTTCTGACCCTCTCCACTTACAAGTGTTACCTGTTTTTGTTTTTTTTTTCTTGGCTATTTTTAAAATTTTTTTGTAGAGATGAGCTCTCACTATATTGCCCAGGCTGGTCTTGAATTCCTGGGGCAAGCAATCCTCCTGCCTTAGCCTCCCAAAGTGCTGGGATTACCCCATGAACCACTGCGCCAAGGTCTTGCATCTCAATTTAACTTTTGAGACCTCCCACTGTCCCGTGTCTGCTCCTCACCCCAGTCCCCAAGCTGATCAGAGCCTGCGGACCCATTGCTGCCTGGTGGGGCTCCCATTTCACCCTCCAGTAGGAGCGGCAACATGGGGATGCTCCCAGTGGTGCCAGGGGTACTGGCAGGGGTGCGGTTCTGTGACAGCAGGAGCATGCCACACTGCCCTCTGACCCCAACAGAGAGGTGGTCAAGAAATCTCTCCGGAGTTCTGCCAGATAGAGGATTTGGGGAGCTAGTGAGCCTTCAGACAGCTTCTGGGTTGGTCTTCAGAGACTGCCTGCAAGGCGGGGG
>NW_006974981.1:0-389 GCF_000164805.1 Carlito syrichta | reverse complement strand
TGATGTTTTCTTAAAAGCACACATTTGCCCAAAAGGGAATGCTTTTCTAGCCCAAAAAAATGGTTGTTTAATATCTTTTTCTGAATCAGCATGGTATCTCCAGCCTATTTGGGAAATCTGAAAGAAGCCTGATCTTTTTACTAAGAAAAATGATACAACATGAAAAGTAAATGGCATGAACATGTATGATGAATACTTCTAATGGAAAAATTGCATTAAAAATGAATGTAGAGAAATTACCTGAATTACCATTTATACGTGCTATACATTTTCCTGAGCATCTCCAGATATAGAGTCCTCTTCTCTCACTGTGGCTCACAGCCTCACCGCAACTTGGACTGGAAGTTGCCCCCAGAAACAGCCATGAGATGACACTCCAGATAAAGATT
>NW_006974980.1:0-850 GCF_000164805.1 Carlito syrichta | reverse complement strand
ACAGAGCTAGAGGCATCACACCTCCACAATTTAAACTTTATTACAAGGCAACAGTGACCAAGACAGCATGGTACTGTTACAGGAATAGACATATAGACCAATGGAATAGGATGGAGAATTCAAAAATAAAATTATGGTCCTTCAGTCAACTCATCTTCAACAAAGTCATCTTAATAAACAAATATCAAGGAGAAGAAAAACACATTCAGCAAACGGTGCTGGGAAAACTAGTTAGCTACATGCAGAAGAATGAAACTGAACCCTTACCTATTACCATATATCAAAAATAATTCAAAATGAATCACGGTCTTAAATGTAAAACCTCAAACTATAAGAATCTTAGAAGAAAATGGAGCTAGGTGCCTGGCTCATATCTGTTATTCCACTACTTTGGGAGGCAGAGGCAAGAAGGTTCCCTGAACCCACAGGTTCGAGGCCAGTCTGGGCAACTTCACAAGACCTCACAATAGATCAAAAAATGAATTGGGCATGGGATATAAAAATTTAGTAGGAAAAAAACTAGTGTAAGAACAGTTTAAAAATACTCCATCAAGAATTACTCTGCCAAAGAGATAAGATTGTTAAAAAGAACACAAGGGCTGTGATAAAGCAATGTGATATTGTGATATTGTGATGAAGCAAGTGACAATGTTTATGATGGATGGTGCATTTGAACTGATACTGAAGAATTTAAAGAATATAAGTATTAACAATAAATTGAGATAAAGAGAAGTCCTGTTCAGCTGCTGTTCATTCATAGACTATGAATCAAGGTCTTAAATGTAAAACCTCAAACTGTAAGAATCTTAGAAGAAAATCAGGCTAGGTGCCTGGCTCATGTCTGTTATTC
>NW_006974979.1:0-786 GCF_000164805.1 Carlito syrichta | reverse complement strand
AAGTAAGCTGGTTGAGTCAACTAGGTAGCTAGATAGCAAATGGGCTGAGTCAGCTGTTTGAGTAGGCTAGCTAGTTAGCTAACCAGTTAAATCAGATGGATTAGTCAGCTAGCTAGCTAGTAAGCTAACGAGTTAAGTCAGCTTGTTGAGTCTGCTAGCTAGCACATTAGCTAACGAGTTAAGTCAGATGATTAAGTCAGCTAGCTAGAATGTTAGATAACAAATAAGCTAACTACGTAGTCATCTGATTAAGTCAGCTAGCTAGCTAGGCAGCTAACTACTTAAGGCAGCTTGTTAGCCTGGTAACTAGGTAGTTAGCTAATTTCTTAAGTCAGCTGGCTAGCTAGGTAGCTAGCTACTTAGCTAACTATTTAAGTCAGCTGGCTAGCTAGGTAGTTAGCTTGTTAAGTATGCTAGTTAAGTCAGCTGACTAGCCAGTTGGCTATCTAGGTAGTGAGCCAGCTGGTTAATTCAGCTAGGTAAGAGAACTAGCAAGCCAACTGGCAATGTAGGTAGCTAGATAGTTAAGTCAGCTAGATAACTACCTGGCTAGCTAGTGTGTCAGTGAGTTAAATGTGCTGTGTAGCCAACTAGTTAGCTGGTTAAGTCAGCTAGTTCAGTCGGCTGTCTAGCCAGCTGACTAGTTATGTAACTAGCTATATAAGTCAGCTTGCCAGCCAGCAGGCTAGCTGTTCAAGTCAGCTAGTTAAGTCAGAAAGGTTGCCTGCTGGCTAGGTAGGTAGCTGGCTAGTTAAGTGAGCTGGCTAGACAGCTTGCTAGCAAAAG
>NW_006974978.1:0-726 GCF_000164805.1 Carlito syrichta | reverse complement strand
TGTACCAATACCAAGCTGTTTTGATTATTGTAGTTATAGTAAAGTTTGAAGTCTGGTAATGTGGCACCTCCTGCTTTTTTTCCTTTTTTTTCTTCTGAGGATTGTTCTGGCTATTCATGATCATTTGTGTTTCCATGTGAATTCTTGTATTGTTTTTTATAGCTCTGAGAAGAATGTTGCTGGTAATTTGATGGGTATTGCGTTAAATCTGTAGATTGCATTAGGTAAAATGGACATCTTCACAATGTTGATTCTTCTGGTCCATGAGCATGGGATATTTTTTCACTAGTTTGTGTGATCTTTGATTTCTTTGAGCAGTGTTTTGTAGTTCTCATTGTAAAGGTCTTTCACGTCTCTGGTTAGGAAGATGTCAATGTAATTCTTTGTGTGTGTGTGTGTGGCTGTTGTGAATGGAATTGTGCTTTTTATTTGGGAATCTGTTTGTTTATTATTGGTGTAAAGAAATGCGATTGTCTTTTGTACATTTATTTTGTATCCTGAGACTGTGCCAGAGTCCATTATCACTGCAAGGAGGGTTTTGACATATTCTCTTGTGTTTAAAAAGGTACACAATCATGTCATCGGCAAATAGATGTAACTTGACTTCCTCTTTTCCTATTTGGATATCCCTGTTCGCCCTGTCTTGTCTGATTGCTCTAGTCAGGACTTCAAATACTATATTGAATAGGAGAGGAGAGAGTGGGCATCCCTTGTCTTATTCCAGTA
>NW_006974977.1:0-917 GCF_000164805.1 Carlito syrichta | reverse complement strand
TAACTAGTTGACCAACGAGGTAGCTATCTGACTTAATGAGTTGTTTAATGAGTGTGCTAAATGTTTTAACTAGTTGTTAAACGAGTTAACTAACTGACTTAACCAGTTGGTTAGCGAGTTAGCTAGGTGACTTAACTTGTTGGCTGCTTGTCAGTCGGCTAGCCAGCTGGCTTAACTAGATGGCCACATACATGACCAGTCTGCTAACCAGCCAGCATAACTTGCCAGGAACCTGGCTAACCAGCCAGCAAACCAGCTGAGTTAACTAGCTGACTTAACTAGATAGACATCCGGCTAGCCAGCTGGCTTAACTAGCCAGCCAGCTAGCTAGCCAGACGACTAACCAGCTCACTTAACTCGCTGAATTTAAAAAAATAGCCAGCCGGCTAGCCAGCTGACTTAATTAGCTAGCTACCTACCTAGAGAGGTGGGTAACCAACTGACTTAGCTAGCTGACTTAACCAGTTAGCCCGCTGGCCAGCCATCTGACTTAAATCGCTAGCTACCTAGCTAACCAGATGGCAAGCCATTTGAATTAACTAGTTGACTTAACCAACTAGCCAGTTGGCTAGCCAGCTGACTCAACTAGTTGACTTAACTCGTTAGCCAGCTGGCTAGCCAGCTGACTTAACTAGCTGACATCACTAGATAGCCAGGTGGCAAGTCAGTTGACTTAACTAGATAGCTACCTATGTATCCTGCTGGCTTTCCAGCTGACTTAACTACATAACTACCTAGCTAACCAGCTGACTAGTGAGCTGACTTAACTAGGGGACTTAACTAGATAGCCAGCTTTCTAACCAGCAGAATTAACTAGCTAGCTACCCAGCTAGGCAGCTGGCTAACCAGGTGATTTAACTAGCTTATTAACTGGCTAGCCAGCTGACTTAACTAACTGACTTAACTAGGTAGCTACG
>NW_006974976.1:4117-7735 GCF_000164805.1 Carlito syrichta | reverse complement strand
TCTTGCTATGTGAACAATGCTGCGATAAACATTCGTGTGCAGGTATCTTTTTATAGAGTGATTGAGTCTTCAGGGTATATTTCCAGTACAAGGATTGCAGGGTCATATGGGAGGTTGATGTTTAGAGTTTTTAGGAATCACCACACTGCTTTCCACAGAGGTTGCACTAGTTTACACTTCCACCAACAGTGTAGGAGTGTTCCCTTTTTGCCACATCCTCTCCAATAACTATTATTTTCTGAGTTATTGATAATTGCCATTCTGACTGGAGTTAGGTGGTATCTCAGTGTGGTTTTGATTTCCAACTCCCTGATGATTACTGAAGTTGAGCATTTCTTCATGTGTCTGTTGGCTGCACAGATGTCTTCCTTTGTGAAGTATCTGTTCATATCTTTTGCCCATTTTAAAATGGGTTTTTAAAAAATGTTTGTTTTTTTTTCTTTTCAGCACATTTGAGTTCCTTGTAGAACCAAGATGTTAAGCCTTTGTCAGACATGGAATTGGCAAATATTTTTTTTTCCCAGTCTGTAGGCTGTCTCCCCGCTCTCTTGATGGATTCTTTGACTTTGCAGAAGCTTGTCAGTTTAATGAGGTCCCACTTGTCTATCTTATCCCTTATGTCCTGTGGGTTTCAAGTTTTGTTCAGGAATTGGATGACAGTTCCAATTTCCATGAGAGTATGCCCTTCATTTTCTAAGGTTCTTATGGTTTGAGGTTTTACATTTAGGCCTCTGATCCATTTGGAGTTAATTTTTGTGTATGGGGATAGATAGGGGTCCTGTTTCAATCTTCTGCATGTGGTCAGCCAGTTTTCCCAGCACCATTTACTGAATAAGTTCTCCTCTCCCCAGTGATAAGTGGTGGAGGCTTTGTCAAAGATGAGTTGGTTGAGAAATTGAGGTTTTGCTTTTGGAATCTCAATTTTACTCCATTGATCTATATGCCTGTTCCTATACCAATACCAAGTTGTTTTGATAATTGTAGCTTTATAGTAAAGTTTCAAGTCTGGTAATGTGATACCACCTGTTTTTGTTTTTGTTTTTTTTTTTGCTGAGGATCATTCTGGCTATTCTTGGTTGTGTGTGTTTCCATATGAATTCCTGTGTTGTTTTTTCTAGGTCTGAGAAGAATGTTGCTGGTAATTTGATAGGTATTGCATTGAATCTGTAGATTGCCTTTAGTAAATTGGACATCTTCACAATGTTGATTCTTCCAATCCATGAGCATGGAATATTTTTCCACTTGTTTGTGTCATCTTTGATTTCTTTGAGCAGAGTTTTGTAGTTTTCATGTAAAGGTCTTTCACGTCTCTGGTTAGGAAGATGCCACGGTATTTCATTTTTTTTGTAGTTATTGTGAATTGAATTGTGCTTCTTATTTGGGTTTCTGTTTGTTTATTATTGGTGTAAAGAAATACGATTGTCTTTTGCACATTTATTTTATATCCTGAGACTTTACCAAAGCCCTTTATCAGTGTAAGGAGGCTTTTGACAGGTTCTCTTGGGTTTTCAAGGTGCACAATCATGTCACCTGCAAAGGGAGATAGTTTGACTTCCTCTTTTCCTATATGGATACCTCTGACTGCCTTCTCTTCTCTGATTGCTCTGGCCAGAACTTCCAATAAGATATTGAATAGGAGGGGTGAGAGTGGGCATCCTTGTCTTGTTCCAGTTTTCAGGGGAAATGGTTCCAATTTTTGTATGTTTAGGAGTATGCTGGCTGCGGGTTTCTTGTAGATGGCTTTTACTACTTTGTGGTATGCTCCCTGTATACCTAGATGCTCGAGGGTTTTTATCAAGAAGGGGTGCTGGATTTTATCAAAAGCTTTTCTGAATCTAATGATATAATCATGTGGTTTTTGTTTTGACATCTGTTGATGCATTTAATTACATTTATTGTTTTACGAATGTTGAACCAGCCTTGCATCCCAGGGATGAAGCCTACTTGGTCATAATGGATGATTTTTGAGATGTGTTGTTGAATCCGGTTTGCTAGGATCTTGCTGAGAATTTTAGCGTCTATGTTCATCAAAGATATTGGCCTGTAGTTCTCTTTTTTTGTTGGATCTTTACCTTGCTTGGGTATCAATGTGATGTTGACTTTATAAAATGATTTTGGGGAGGGTTCCATCTTGCTCAATCACCTGAAATAGCTTCAGTAGGATTGGAATCAGTTCCTCCTTGAATATCTTGTAGAATTCTGCTGGAAAGTTATCTGGTCCAAGACTTTTTTTTTTGTAGGTATTTTCTTATTACATAGTCAATTTCCTTGATTGTTATTGGTCTATTTAGGGTCCCAATTTCTTCTTTTTTCACCAAGGTAGGTTGTGTGATGACAGAAAGTCCTCCATTTTCTTGAGGTTTTCAAGTTTGTTTCCATAGAAGTGTACATAGTAGTCTCTAATGATCTTTTAGGTATTTCTTCAGGGTCAGATGTGACTTCATCTTTTGTGTTTCTGATTGTGCTTATTTGGGTTTTTTCTTTCTTTTTCTTGGTCAGTTTAGCTAGGGGACCATTGATCTTGTTTATCCTTTCAAAGAAGCAGCTTATTTTTTCATTGATTTTTTATATTGTCTTTTTGTCTTCTATGTCCTGGATTTGAGCTTTTATATTGGTGATCTGTATTCTTCTGCTGAAATTAGGGTTTTTGTGGTCTTGCTTTTCCAGCTTCCTTAGGTGGCTTGTTAGGCTATTAATCTGTGCTGTTTCCATTTTCTTCAAGTGTGTTTGTAGGGATATAAATTCCCCTCTTACTACAGCTTTTAAGGCATCCTAGAGATTTTGATAAGATGTTTCTTCATTTTCATTTGTTTCCAGGTATCTTTTGATCTCTGTTTTGATTCCACCATTGACCCAGGAGTTGTCTAGCATCATGCTGTTTAGTGTCCATGTCTTTGTGGGTTTTGGGGGACCTTGATGGTGCTAATGTTATTTTTATTCCATTGTGGTCCAAGAAGGTGTATGGTAGAATTGCGGTTCTTTTCAATTTTCTTATGCTTGATTTATGGCCAATGATGTGATCGATCTTAGAATACATTCCATGCGGTGATGAGTAGAATGTGTATTCTGTGGTCTTTGCATGGAGTGTTCTGTAGGTATCAGTTAAGTCCATTTGGTCCAGAGTCACATTTAGGTTCCAGATTTTTTGTCCTAATGATCTGTCTAGGATTGTGAGTGGGGTATTAAAGTCCCCAGTTATGATCGTGTTAGAGTCAATATCTTTCTTTAGTTTTCCTAGAAGTTTCTTTATGAAAGTTGGCACACCTATGTTGGGTGCATATATGTTTAGGATAGATATTTCTTGTTGATGGAGTGAACATTTTGTCATCATGTAGTGGCCCTCTGTATCTTTTTTAATTTTTGATAGCTTAAATGGTATTTTGTCTGAAATTAGGATTGCGACTCCTCCTTTCTTTTGTGTTCCATTCTCCTGAAAATTTGTTTCCCATCCTCTTACTTGGAATCTGTGTATGTCCTTTCTAGTGAGATGGGTCTCTTGAAGTAAGTATATTGTTGCCTGGCGATATTTTATCCATTTTGCCATTCTTTGTCTTTTCAGTGGTGCATTTAGTCCATTCACGTTCAGTTAATTATTAAAATGTGAGAGTTCATCCCTTT
>NW_006974976.1:0-3286 GCF_000164805.1 Carlito syrichta | reverse complement strand
CAATTACTCTTAGGTTCGGTCTCTTGAAGTAATGGCTCATCTCTTGAAGGTTTTTTTCCTGTCTTTTGAGCTTGTTTTCTGTGTTTTTGGGAGTTTGGGTTAGTTCTATATTTTGGTCCTCAAGCTCTGAGATTCTTTATTCTGCTTGGGTAATTCTGCTTTCCATGCTTATCAGTTTGTTATTTATTTCATTCACAGTATTCTTTATTACTGTTACCTCAGATATCAGTTCCTTTCTTGTTTCTTCTAGAGTCTCCTCAATTCTTTCTAATCTCTCCATTAATGTCTTGATGTCTAGGTTTGTAGTTTGAGACCAGTCATTCTGGGGACTCTTCATTGTTTGCATTCCTAAGTCAATTTTCTCAGTGTCTGCCCTTCCAGGGGTCTGGGAGAGACCTGTATTCTGCTTTTGGTTTTACTTCATTTGTGTAGATTTTTCTCTCATCTCATAGTGGCTAAAGTCCCTTGAGCTCTAATCTCCAGCCTCTCCCCTCTGTTTTTGTTGCAGGCAGCTAGCCTGCTGCCTGGGAGATCTGTGGCTTGTCTCTGTTCAGCATAGAGGAGGGGTTTTGTCTCCTGTTTAACAACAACACCATGGGAATCGAGGTGGAGGCTCTAATAGGTGGGCAAGCGATGTAAATCTGCCTTGAAAATGGCAGAGGTGGTATTTTTACTTTCACTTTTATGGATGCTCGTGTGGGTCTCTGGGCAGGACCCACTGCACAACTGGGCACTGGATCTGGGGTGCCACCAGCAGGTTGTGGTGGAGGATAGGGTTGGGGGTTCCCTCCTCTGGAGCTGGAAGTCTCTGATCAGTACCTTACATAAGCTTCCTTACACAAGCTCCCTGCAGTTGCAGGCTGAGTGCCTCAGCCAGGGTGGGCCTGGGGCTCCAGATCTCCAAAGCTCCAGAGGGCAGGTGGTGGCTCTGGGTCCCTCACAGGGCACTTCAACCAGAAATGGGAATGGTATCTCTGAGGGGCAGGTGCCCAGAGCCTCCCTGGGTGACTGGCAGCTTGGTGCTGGGTGCTGGTCGTGACGATGTAACCAGGGAGGGAGCTGGGATCCGGGATTCAGGATTCCCCAGCTGGCCGGGGTTACGTGTAGTGGAGCTGCCACAGTCAGGCTGCAATATCTGGCCCTGCATGGGACCAAAAGTCCCCGGGCCTCATACCAGTGAGGCTGATAGTGGTCAGGGGGATGCAGAAAGAAAAGTAAGAGTCTTTTTGGGAACTCACGTTCAGAGAGTCTCATGGATCCACCTATGCCATTGCCATCTTCAGGAGTCTCCCCATTTGTGTGTTTATGTTTTATCCCAAGGGAGGAACTGAACTGTAGTCTAGAGTTCAGAGAAGTGGAGCTGAGAATCTCAGTCTTTCATTCATCTATAAATGATAGTTCAGTTTTTCAAGCAAATGCACGGATAAGCCAATTGAGATGATTAATTTTGTTTTTTCCCTTTAGTATGCACCGCCAAATCAAAATTAGGATCCCATGCTGCAATTTCCTAGGAAAAGGTCAACTCAGAATAAACCAAAGGACCATCAACTAATATGAGGTTCTAAGCTCCAGAGGTTTTACAGTGCCAAGCAAGAAGAAGCTCAAAGTTGACGGACTTTCAAAGGTCCCATGTTGGTACTATAGTTCTGAATTTACATGTCTCCTTGGGGGGCCCTGTGTCTTCTCTGAAGCTCTAGTTTGGGGCAATTTATTTCTAATGAAAAATCCAAACCTTATAAAATATTTGATGAGCCAAATATGATGACTCAGGCCCATGACACAGTCCAAAAAGGTCCTGAGAACATGTGCCCAAGTTGACTAATTACAGCATGATTTTATATATTCTTAGAAAGTCAAAAGTTATGGGCAAAACATAAGTCAATACATGTGAGATTTGCATTGTTGGGCCTAGAAATCTAGGTGAGATATCTTGAAATGGTTGGGTAAGAGGATTTAGAGATTGCAGATGGATTCAAATATTTTCTGATTGGCAATTATAGAAAGAGTTAAGCTCTGATTAAAAAATTATAAATCAGCAAAATAAATGCTTGACTTAAGATAAGGGTGGTTGTGGAAGCCAAAGTTCTTGAAATGTAGGTGAGGTCTCTAAGTAAGGGCCTTCAGAGAGAATAGGTGGTAAATGTTTTAAACCTTAAAAGTGTTCTTCAAAGATAGAAATAATAGACATTGGGGACACCAATTAAGGGGAAGGTGAGAGGGGTTTAGGGTCCAGAAAATACCTATGGGACACAGTGTTGTCTATCTGGGGAGTGGCCACCTGAGACCCAGTCCTCACCGCTACCTAATACATCCACGTAACGAATATACATGTGTACACCCTGAATCCAAAATTTTAAAAGGTGTTCATTACAAATGAAAATTATTCTCAAGAGATGGCTTTGCAGTGTTAATTCAAAATATGTCAAAGAAATATATTTTGGTATAAATATTTTTGTTTCCTTTAGGGTGTGCTATCTATTATGTGAAGTTATACCAGAGCCAGATTGGAATTTGGTATTTTATTGCCACAGAGTCTGCTTTGTCAACCTTATGATCTCTATTCTAGGGTTAATTTTGGCCAATTGTGCTTAAAAACTCCAAAAGAAGCCGGGCTCGGTGGCTCAGCCTGTAATCTTGCGCTTTGGGAGGCTGAGGTGAGAGGATTGTCTGAGCCCATGGGTTCGAGACCTGTCTGGGCAACTTGGCAAGACCTCATCTCTACAATAAATCAGAAAAATTAGCTGGGCATGATAGCACGCGCCTGTAATTCCAGCTACTTGGAAGGCTGGAGAGGAAGAATAGCTGGAGCCCAGCAGGTCGAGGCTGCGGTGGCTGGGAGTGACCACTGCACTCCAGTCTGGGCGACTGAGACTCCAACTAAAAAAGAAAACTCTAAAAGAAAGTGGGTATAACAAGGCTTGTAAGACCTCTTTTACCGACATGACATGGAATTTAGTCTCTCAGTTTCCCTCAGTCTAGAAGGGATGCCTGCAGTCAGTAAAAGTCTTATCATTTTATTTTACGTATATAGTTGTTGCTGCTTTCCTTTTTAATTATGACTTTTTATTTGTTTATTTGGGAGACCAGATTATCTATCACCCAAGTTGGAGTGCACTGGTGTGATCATAGTTCACTAAGTTTCCAACTGCTACACTCAGAACAATCCTCTTGTCTCAGCCTCCTAAGTACCTAGGAATTCAGGAGTGCCATGTTGTGCCCAACTTTTTTTTCCATTTTAAAATTTTCCTTAAACTTATTTTTTAAAATTATGTTGTCTATGAATCAC
>NW_006974975.1:0-361 GCF_000164805.1 Carlito syrichta | reverse complement strand
TAAAAACACAAGCAACAAAAACAAAACTAGACAAATGGAACTTGATTAAACTAAAAAGCTTCTGTACAGCAAAAGAAACAATCAACAGAGTGAATAGACAACTTACAAAATGGGAGAAAATATTGGCAAACTGTTTGACAAAAGACTAACATTCAAGATATACAAAGAACTCAAACAATGCAAACAATAATAATTATTATTATTATTTTATTTTAAATGAACAGATTTATTCAAAAGAAGACATACAAATGGTCAGTCAACAGGTATATCTTTAAATGCTCAGCATCACTATTCATCAAAGAAATGTAACTTAAAATCACAATGAAATATCATCTTACTCAAGTCAGACTATTGTAAAAAA
>NW_006974974.1:0-404 GCF_000164805.1 Carlito syrichta | reverse complement strand
GCATGACTCTCAAACCTTCAGAGCTGGTGGTGATGGCTGGGTGACTCATGCCTGTCTCATGGGCATGCAGCGAGTCCAAGATTGAAAGATGGCTGGAGCCTGGGAGCTTGAGACCAGGCTAGACACCATATCAAACCCCTACCTCAACCCCGTCTCTCCACCCATCAAAACAGGTGGTCTGGGGTGGAGATGACCATCATCCTGGCCACACCAGATGCTGAGGAGTGAGGATCACCCACAATTTCGAGGCTGGTGGTGAACAATGGTCATGTCCCTGGTTCCCATGCTGTCACGGAGCCAGATCTTTTCTCCAAAATCATTCTAAACTGCGTGTTGTGTGTTCACAGGGCTACTGGCTTTACAGTCAGGAAAAATTGGATTGGGAGTGAAGAAATGTCCCCAGG
>NW_006974973.1:0-8985 GCF_000164805.1 Carlito syrichta | reverse complement strand
TTCAAACAAGATCTCTAACCCCATACGCAAAAATTAACTCTAAATGGGTTAGAGTTAATGTAAAACCTCAAACCATAAGAGCGTAGAAAATGCAGGACACACCTTTATGGAAATTGGAACTGGCATCCAATTCCTGAACAAAACTTGAAACACATGGGCCATAAGTGATAAGATAGAAAATGGGACCTCATTAAGCTGACAAGCTTCTACAAAGCCAAAGAAACCATCAAGAGAGTGGGGAGACAGTCCATAGACTGGTAAAAAGTATTTGCCAACTCCAGGTCTGATAAAGGCATAACATTTTGGATCTACAAGGAACTCAAATGAGCTGAAATGAAAAAAACAAACAACCCCATTACAAAGTGGGCAAAAGATATAAACAGATACTTCTCAAAGGAAGACAATTCAAGCAGCCAACAGACACATGAAGAAATGTTCAACCTCACTAATCATCAAGGAGATGCAAATTAAAACTACACTGAGATTCCACCTAACTCCAGTCAGAATGACAATTATCAATAACTCAAAAAATAACAGTTGCTGGAGAGGGTGTGGTGAAAAGGGAACATCTACACTGTTGGTGGGAGTGTAAACTAGTCCAACCTCAGTGGAAAGCAGTGTGGCGATTCCTAAAAGCTCTAAATATCAACCTCCCATATGACCCTGCAATCCCCCTACTGGGAATATACCCTGAAGAACTCAAATCACTCTATCAAAAAGATACCTGCACTCGAATGTGTATTGCAACATTGTTCACAATAGCAAGAACCTGGAATCAACCAAGCTGTCCATCAAAAGAGGACTGGATTTTTAAAATGTGGTACATATACACGATGGAATACTACACAGCCATAAAAAAGAACAAAATCATGAATTTCGCAGCAACCTGGATGGAACTAGAGTCTATAATACTTAGTGACCTCTCACAGAAACAAAGATCTGTGTATCACATGTTCTAACTCAGATAGTGGACCTTGAACACTTATCATAATACTATAAGAAAAGGATTGACAGTGGTGGGAAACTATGGGGGTGTAGGAAAGGAGGTGTGATTAACGGTAGTCAATATCTGTCTGGTGACAGGGAGACACCCCTTATCAACAAAGGTGCCTGAACCATGCATATTTGTATACCTAACCCTTTACTGTACTCCACAATTTTAAAATAAAAAATATGTTTAAAAAAATACATAAGAGGAACCTGATATTTTTGACACTTTTCATTTTACACTGCCTCTTCTGGACTTTATAAAATTTCAGATTTTAAGTGGAACAAATACTGAATCAATTTAGAATCTCCTTTATGATTCTGTATGTGCTTGAACAATGTGCATTAGGCAAAGCTCTTGCAGGGTAGCATCAAAGTTTATCTAATTTCTTGGAATACTCTTTATTTAAATTGCTTTTCTCCAAACCAAATCTAATGTTGCATGTATTACTTTCTAGTGTTTCTCAGGTTCTTCCTATTCCAGAAACAAAGTCAATAAAATTTTTCTATGGCTTATAAATCTTTTCTGCCCAATCATTCAGCCAGATTTTTACCTGCCTTCTACTCTTCCCAAGTCTATATGTGAGAATAAACACAGGAATGTAAAAGGAAGTTTTGAAAGATAAACAAGGCAACTGACTGTCACAAATTCTAGTATTTCAAGCCTGTTTGCAAAAGCTACACCCTCAGAAAAATGAACTTAATATCTAAGAGTTTTTTTCACTTTGCAGTGAGACTACAGAAAGCGTGAGAGGCAGTGTGGATTCATGAAAACATAATTGTCTAGTATGAATATGCCTGCATTGTGATGTATGACAGGTTGCAAAACAAAAGAATTTCCCACAGATGTAGGCCAGGATAATCTTTTTATTTATAGCTGGTTTACATATCCTGGTGATCTCATCCTTTGTCCACTGCAAAAGTCCTCCCAGGAACTTTTTCTAAGGTACAGGTAGTTTGAGCATGTGTTTCTCTCCCTTCATTACTGATTATTTCACAGTTTTTATTGTAAACACTGGGATAGGACTCTTTACTTAGAGCAGCTAACAGCAGGACTGCACTGTTCAGCTTTAGTTGGACTGTTCAATCCACTTGGTTAAATTCCACTGCTGTTCTTGGCTTTTCTCACTCGTGTGATCTCTTCATTACTTTCTTTGTGATTCTTTGATTACTTTACTGAATTCGCTGACTGTATGCCTCCTATGTCTACTTAACAGGTATAATGCATGCATCCCTCATTATCAGAATATAATACATTTTTGAAACTGTTTTGAATTGGATTTTTTAAATAGTAGGGAGTGGTATGCCATTATTTTTAATTGAGAAAATAAGAATGTATTTCTAACCTATGAAAACAGCCAACCAAATTTTCACAAGTAGTAATAAACACCAAAATGCCCATATAAAACATAACAAAAACCTTTGCATAACATAAAACATTAAGGTACCAATTATTTAATCATATAACACCTAATTAGCACTTTATATGCTTATTAGTGCATATGTGTGCAACATGCAATGATGCTGTCATGTAAAGCATTAGATAAAAATTACATTTTCCTTCTAAACAGAAACTTGAATAATAAATAACATGTTAAAGACACAATGAATAAAAGTAACACATAACAAAACAACATAAGGAAACAAAGGTTTTGTTTGTTTTTTAAGCACTGAAGTTTTCCTGATTGGAATTTAGTAGTGAAAGATTAGTCATTGTTTCTGCTTGCTGAAGGGGAGGAGTGAGGAGGAGGGAAGCGACAAGGGGTGAGGAAGGCAGGAAGTAAATGCCTTGAGTGTGACCATGTCCAGATGCAAGGAGCCATCTGTTGTTAGGCATGAGGATAGTTTTCTCCCCTTGGCTCTCTTGACTCTGGAAATGGATAGCTGTCTGCTACCAACCGATGACATAGATAACAACAATAGGAGACTTAAATTCACATTTTTCCTCTGTTTGCATTGACTTTGCTTGTGTCAATATAACTAGTTACATGGAGAGAATGCAATACTTTCCCTCATGTCATGGTCACATACAATTGTCTGATTTTTTTCTGCATAATCTAAAATGTATTTTAGAGATTTGCATCAAGTATTTATGCTTTATCTTCTTCTAATTCACAATAATAATTAAATTCAGCAAAAATTTTTTTTGTAATTGTGTTTCGTAATATCTATTCAACACTTTCACCATCCAGTGTAGTAAAGTGGGTCTCCATGCTAGATGAAAATATCTGTTTTGTGTAACACTCTTCATTAAAAATGTTGAAAGTTTTGCAACAAACTATAGAACCATTTCTTATTTTCATACTTAGTTTTTTTTAGTTTAAAAATGTGGGGTACAATTCGGGATTAGGTATAAGATTTTTTTTTGAAACTCAGTTGATTAATTGAGTTCATACTTGCCATCAGGATCATTTAATTAATCCTTTATCAGAACAAAGTTATCTCCATCAGCACCCACTCCAGATACTGCATCACCAACATTGCCTTATATGCCTCCTGGGTTGCCAATACTTTTTGCCTGTAATAATAATGGTGGTATTAGGAGACTTAAAGATTACTTGGATATTGTATCATAATCAATGATCTTAGAAGGATGTCTTAGGATGTTCTAGGATTCCACAGAGAAATCAAAGGAGCTATATTTGTGAAATTTTCCTTCCTTAATTTTTCCTGTAATTTTGATGAATGGCCACAGAAAGATTCTCTCATGAGCTCTATCTCCTCTTCATTTAGGCATTTCACTTTTGATCTGCTGCAGTACTGACAGTGATCCATCCTCTCCCTTGACTGCTCCTAGGCAATTACCAAGTGCAACAGTGGTGGTAAATCCAGGATATTTCTTTACAATACAGAACTCTTCCACTGAGTAAATATTCTCTGGGGAACTTCTCTTTGGCCTGGTGGAGACTTTCTCAGAGCTGCTGAGTTTTTGCTACTCAATCCTTATCTTTCTTACCCCTTTCACAGGTGTTAGACTTGGTTCACAGCCTGAAGGTGTTCCTTGCCTACTTCTGAAAAGACAGAAAGGGAGAAGGCCATGAGAAGACAGGGCAGAGATTGTATTGATGGGTCTGCAAGCCAAGGGTCGCCAAGAATTTCTAGCAGCTGCCAGAAACTGGAAGAGAGTTATGAGACAGGTTCCCTCTGAGAGCCTCCATGAAAAAAAAGTAACCCTGCTGACACCATGATTTCATACCTCTGGCCTCCAGAACTATGTGAGAATAAATTTGTTACGTTTTGAGTCACAAGATTTGGGGTAATTTTTTAAGTAGCTCTAGGAAACTAATAAATAACATTAGCTTACCTATGGCAAATTTTATGTTCCAGGAATTTCTTGTTTCTCTTGCTAAATGAATTTATGAGATAATATTTGTTATTTAAAAAATCCCAATGTCAACAAGACTGATAATTTTCTCTGTAATATAAGCACATGGGTCAGAAGAATCTTGCCATTCAATGAGAGACTGCTGCAGCCCCACTCAGAGCTGTTCATCTTTGATTTTTAGATTGTGCAATGTTTCATGGACCATAAATCTCTACAGCCATCTCAGACTGGCTTTGTAACAAATATTCTTTACAAAATCATTATCCTTATCCATTTATCTTTTTTATAGATCTTCAAAAATGTGTACACGATGTGGGACTAGTCTTATTCTTACCAGGTAAATGTCTGAAATATAGCTAAGACACATCAGAAATTCTCTCACTGAACAGCCTACACAATTAACTAGTATTTGAGCAGGTTTTTTATTTGATAGCAAATTATGGCATAGTTTGCTGGAAGTTGTTATAACAAATATTCTAACATAATATGATTGTGAAAGATGGCATTTAATAAAAATTCACACCTTAGATATCCCTTCTAACATTACATGACAGGAATCTTCAGAACTAAGAAATATGTTTCATTTCTAGTCAATTCTCCCCCCTCAAATGTTTAAAAATATAAAGATTGATTGTCAGACTGTAGGTAAATTTCACAGCTTAATATAGTCAATTTAAGCTTTCAGAGAACTTGATCAAATCTGATTGTTTTTCAGAGTACTAAGTATAATCCTAAAGATATTTCTAAAATATAATAACAGTGTCAATATTAGTAGAGGTTTTGACATCATTGGGGAATTTGTCAGGCTCAACATATTTCTTTCTGAACTGGAAATTTTGCCCCCCTCCTTCCTTTTATTTTTCAGTATACCTGGTAGTGAAATTAGAAATTTCCAAGTGCCTCAATATGAACTTGTGGTTAAAAAAAAAGTGGGATAAAATTTGATGAAAGTAAAAATTAGAGACAGGAAAATTAGGAGGAAATATTTAGAAAGCATGGAGTTAGGAGTCCTTCTAAGTGTATCTAGAGATATTAATTATCATAAAATCATTGAATGTTATAGCTGGAAGAGTCATTAAATATTGTTTCTTCTAACCCCCTCAGTTATTCAACGGAGAAAATGGAGGTCCTTTTTGTGATAAGACTATCCTATAGATCATCTAAGAGCTAAGATCTGGAAGCAGATTACTCAACTGCTTCTAATGTGTACAATTATAGCCTCTTTCTCACACCAAAGCCTTCACAGCCTTCTGTAGTATGATAAAGTGCATAAAGCCACAAGATAAATATAGCACATTTTCCTGAATTCTCATCTCGATTTAAGATTTGGGAACAGTATTTTGGAGTTTTATATTCTTTAAAATATGTAAGACAATTATGTTGGCGATATAAATAGACTTTAGTTTCTTCCTATTGCTTAATGTTGTGTTTGTTGGCAAATATACAGAAAGTGGAATTTTTTTATGCTCAGAAACTATTGAAAACTTCAGTAATTTTGTATTGTCTTAAAATTGAGTGTTATTAGTTTTGTGACTAGAGAATACAGTATTGTTGCCAGAATGTTTGATTTCTTAGTGTTTTGCAACCCACATAAGAACATAAAAATAAAATAAAATAGAAATATCACCTTCTGAACTAGTATGTGTTAAAATGTTTTGATAACATAACAGATTCAAAATTATAACTCATAATTTCATTTCATCAAATGTTTTGATTTGAGTACCCAAAATGACTGCATTTAATTATATTGCCCACAAAAGTGAATTTCCCATAACAAAAAAGCTAAACCTTTAACTTCAGTTTAAAACGTCTTGCACTATATTCTGGCTGTTGGTCCAAAATAGGAAATGTAAACATCTATATGGAAATGCAAAAGAAAGTGAAGAAAATTGATAATAATTTGAAATTATGGTTATGGAAAAGAAAAATGCCCCAGAACTCAGTGAAAGTCTGAGCACAAATGGTGATGAGGGCACACAGTTATGGGATATTTAGTATGCACCAGGTTCTAATCCTAGCAAAAATACAAGTAAGTTATTATCAACCTCATTTACCAATAACAATCATATCACCACAAATAGTGAACAAAAGTTAAGCAGCACTTGTCAATCTCTCTTCCCACTTAAGTAAACTATCCATGCTTCACACTAAGTGGGACTTCTGCTGTGAGGAAGGTTGCATTCTCTCTTATCCACTAAAGGATAGCATTCTAGTGGTTTCCCTGACTTTTCCCTTTATTTTCAATTTTTTCCATCTCTAATGGATCATTTCTATCAGCATGCTGTTTTATTTTATCTTTTCTCAAAAAAAAATTATCTTGACTCCACTTCTTGCAGTCCAGCTACTGCCCAAATTCTTTATTTCTGTTGCAGCAAATCTTTTGATTAAGTTTGCCTAGATTTACTAACTCTCATTCCTTCGTTGTGTTTTCCTTTAAATTCACTCTTTTTGGGCTTTTGTCCCTACTACTGTTTTAAAACAGATCTTAAGAGAGACATAATGACGTCCTTGTTGTTAAATCCAAAAACCTTGAGAAATCTGTTCCTCATTTAACTGGACATTATATGATGCTTTACTTTCTGGGCACATTGTTTTTCCTGGTTTTCTTGCTGTTTCATGAGACATTCTTAGTCTTCTGGCAGGTTGCTTCTTTTATCCTAATACTTGAACCACAGGGTGTCCCAGGACTGAGTCCTTGGTATCTTATCTATCTACAGTCACCCTCCATGTGATGTCATCCAGATCTATGGTTTTAAATATTATTTATACATAAAGAGCACTCACATTTTAGTTCTTCAGGCCCAGTCCTTGCTTCTAAACTCCACACTCATATGTATTTACTTTCCGAATGGCTGCACTTGGATGTCTGATACATTAATTTATCAAATATAAAATGCCTAAGACTAAAATGTAGGACTCCCTACCTCCAAACAGGCTTCATTCGCAGGGTTCTTCACTGCATTTAGTGACAACTTTATCTCTCTGATTGTTCAGTCACACAACCTTGAGATTTCTTGACACTTTACATTCACAGCCTATAACCCATTCATCAGGAAATCCTTTTGACTCTACTTTCAAAATAATCAATTTTTCCTGCTTCACCTCTAATGCCTTTATACAGTAAGTCATCCTGTCTCTACAATGCTTTAATATAATTAATCATCATGTTTGTTTTCCACCTTTTTGCACTAGAATACAAACTAAATGAGTAGTCATATTTTCTGAAGTGAAATATCTGAAATAGAATAGTATTTGGTCCAAACCCATTAGGTGCCTTGGGAATATTTGAAAGAATATTAAGCAATTATAACTGCAGACTTTTATTTCTATTCTTTATCTCTGTATCAATCTTGAGGGACCTAGTTATTCTATCTAAAGTACATAAAATCCTGTTTAGATTGGTTCATTAATTATTACAAGAGTCAAATGTCAGCATTCTTTTTCAACTCCACATTTATGAAGTCATGTTGGAGGTTTGAAGTGGGTATGGTTGGAATATTTGCAACAGAGCATTTGGCAAATGCTATAGTCAGCATTCTCCACTCCTTCAACAGTTGTTAACATTTGCCAGCACACCTCTGGTCCACACCATAAATTGTAATTCTTAATTAAAATTATGTTTAAAATGCAAGTTTATTTTAAAGTATAAATGAGTGGTTCAAAGGCAAGTGTATGTTTTCTCAACATATTTTATTTTGACACAATAAAATCTTCACAAAAGTGGAAACTATTTTAGGGGTTTTTAATGTCTGTATAGGTTTGCTGAATGAATTAGCAGATATTTTGTTTATCTAAAAAAATATTCTTACACATATTTTGTCCAATGCATTGGACTAGAGTCATACATTAAAAAATTGAAGATAGATGGATGATGAAGAAGAAAATAATAGCAAATTCAGGAAGGAGTTCTGAGGATTGATGTTAAAAAGGATTATCAATGAGTAATAAAAATGAAAAAGAGAAATAAAATGTTATTCTTATTTTCAAATCAGTAGTTATTTTGGAATTAAATAGGTTTTTTTTCCAGGTAAGTAGATACAGCTTCTGCTACATGCATAAAAGTTTGGCCAAAGATATTATGGTCATTATCTTTTTTTTTATTAATCAATATTTTTTATTATGGTTTTGTGGGGTACAGTTAAGGGTCATGTGTTTGTTGGCTGCTCGGATGTCTTCTTTTGTGAAGTGTCTGTTCATATCTTTTGCCCATTTTATACTGGTGTTGTTTGTTTTCTTCTTTTCAGTACGTTTCAGTTCCTTGTAGATCCAGGATGTTAAGCCTTTGTCAGACCTAGAGTTGGCAAATACTTTTTTTCCCAGTCTGTAGGTTGTCTCCCTGCTCTCTTGATGGTTTCTTTGGCTTTGCAGAAGCTTGTCAGTTTAATAAGGGCCCATTTGTCTATCTTCTCTCTTATGTCCTGTGGGTTTCGGGTTTTGTACAGGAATTGGATGCCAGTTCCAATTTCCATGAGAGTATTTCCTTCCTTTTCTAAGGTTGTTATGGTTTGAGGTTTTACATTTAGGTCTCTGATCCATTTGGAGTTAACCTTTGTGCATGGGGATAGATAAGGGTCCTGTTTCAATCTTCTGCATGTGGTCAGCCAGTTTTCCCAGCACCATTTACTGAATAGGTTCTCCTCTCCCCAGTGGTAGGTGGTGGGGGCTTTGTCGAA
>NW_006974972.1:0-321 GCF_000164805.1 Carlito syrichta | reverse complement strand
GTAGTATTCCATCGTGTATATGTATCACATTTTTTTAATCCAGTCCTCTTTTGACGGGCAGCATGGTTGTTGCCAGGTTCTTGCTATTGTGAACAACGCTGCGATAAACATGCATGTGCAGGTATCTTTTCTATACAGTGATTTGTGTTCTTCAGGATATATTCCTAGTAGGGGGATTGCGGGGTTATATGGGAGGTTGGTATTTAGAGCTTTTAGGAATTGTCACACTGCTTTCCACAGAGGTTGCACTAGTTTACACTTCCACCAACAGTGTAGAAGAGTTCCCTTTTCACCACACCCTCTCCAGCAGCTGTTATTTTT
>NW_006974971.1:0-581 GCF_000164805.1 Carlito syrichta | reverse complement strand
ACTACGCAGTCATAAAAAAGAACAAAATCATGAATTTCACAGTAACCTGGATGGAACTAGAGTCTATAATACTGAGTGACCTCTCACAGAAACAAAGATCCGAGTATCACATGTTCTCACTCATATAATGGACCTTGAACATCCAATGTAATACTATAAGAAAATGACTGACGGTACTGGGAAACTATGGTGGGGGATGGGATTAACAGTCGCAAATATCTGTCTGGGGATGGGGAAACACCTCTTATCAACAGAGTGCCTGAATGAAATGTAATTGTACACCTAACCCTTAACTGTACCCCACAAAATCATAATAAAAAATATTGATTAAAAAAAAAAAGAATTTAAAAAGTGCAAAAAAAATAGCATTATTTCATATGGTATTCAGTCATAGACACCTGAAGTAATGAGTCTCTGAAGTGATTATTACAAGGAAGCATAGATTAGAGAGGAAAGCACAGGACCTAGGATTCGACTGCAATGTATAAATCCTAACAGCCTCATGACACTGTACTGGTTACTTAACATCTCTGGACCTCAGTTCCCTCAGTTGTAAAACAATGATAACTTCATAGGGATGT
>NW_006974970.1:0-383 GCF_000164805.1 Carlito syrichta | reverse complement strand
GACTTGCTGCCAACCAACTGAATTGGAATGTGCACGTTGGTCCAATTGGCTAGTCTATTTGCCTTGGCATTCCATCCAACATCCAAGAGCACTCAAACTCCTCACCAATTTCATAGAGCACTACAAGTGTCCTTTAACTTGAATGTTCTCATTGGCTCCATAATGCAGCCCAGGGAAGTCCCTAATGAATTAAAACCTGGAAATCAAATATCTGCAGTGTTCAAGTCTGAACACTTTTAATAAAAATGTAAATTGAATTAATTATATTTGCAACAATCAACAAATTTTTATAAACTATACTAGGGATGTCCTTCAAGGAGTAGCTAGCCATGGGATGCTTCCAGCAGGATGACCTGGAAGAATAGAATAGCATTAGACATACT
>NW_006974969.1:0-1067 GCF_000164805.1 Carlito syrichta | reverse complement strand
TTTGATTTTCTGTGTATGTTGCATAAAATTTAGCTCAACTTCAAGCCTGTCATCCCAGCACTTTGGGAGGGCAAGGCAAGAGGATTGCCTTAAGCCCACGGGTTTGAGACCAGTCTTGGCAACTTGGTGAGATCTAGTCTCTGAAATATATCAAAAAATTAGCCGGGTGTGCTAGTGCCTGCCTGTAGTTCCGGCTACATGAAAGGGAGAGGTGGAAGGATTGCCTGATCCCAGCAGGGAGGCTGCGGTAGCCGCAAGCATGCCACTGTGCTCCAGCCTGGGCGACAATGTGAGACTCTGACTCAAAATTTAAAAAAAAGAAAGAAAAAAAGAGAGGTCAGTTAGGACCCCTTTTGGCTTATGAACACCAGACCCGGGCTGCCTGCATGTTGCTGGTGCCCAGAACTTTCACTACAATGAGGGAAAGAGAAATAACAAGGCTTGTGACAGTGGTGGCCATTGGGTGCTGCAGGACACAGAGAGGGTTCCCAACCCTGTGGTGGGTGATAGTGGGGATCTAAAAACCTCTGGAAGAGGATGAGCACCAGGGCTCATGCCTGTGATCTCAACACTTTTGGAGACTCAGGTGGGAGCATCATTTGAGCCCAGGAGTTCGAGACCAGCCTGGGCAACATGGCAAGACCTTGTCTCTACAAAAGAAAAATTCAGCCTGGCATAGTGACATGTGCCTGTTGTCCCAGCTACCTGGGAGGATGAGGTGGGAGAATTGTTTTATCCCAGGAGTTGGAGACCAGCCTGGGCAAGCTAGTTGGACCTCATCTCTACCAACAATAAAGAAATTTGCTGCCTGTGTATTTCAGGAGGCTGAGGTGGGAGGATCTCCTGAGCACAGGAAGTCGAGACTGTCGTGAGCCATAATCGTGCCATGGAGTTCGAGACCAGCCTGGATGACAGAGTGAGACTCCTACTCAAACAAATAAATTCTGAAAGATGTCTGGTTTGTTTGGTGGAATTTCCCTGAGACTCAGTGGGGGTCCTTGGCAGATTGATCCCATCCTGACTCCGAGGGTGGGGACAGAGTCATCCAGGAGTGACAATAAAGATGT
>NW_006974968.1:0-433 GCF_000164805.1 Carlito syrichta | reverse complement strand
CTTTACTTCACCTTAGCACTTCTCCAACCTCTTATTTTGCCTAAGCACATGTCCTCACCTCTTCACTTCACCTCATTACATCTTTACTTCACCTCAGCATATCACCTCACCCCTTTACTTCACATCACCTTGTCACCTTTCCTCTTTACCTCACCTTTCCACATCACCTCATCTCTTTACTTCCTCTCTGCACATCACCTTACAGCTTTACTTTACCTCACCTCACCTTCTAATTTCACCTTACCCCATCACCTCATCTCTTCACTTTTTTTTGCAGCCTTCAAAGAGACTTGCACAATGTAGTGAGAGAGGAGATGCTGACATTACAGAAGGCATTATCTCTAAAACTCAAATGTGTTTGGGACTTTAATGACCTTGAAGACAAATGGTGGTGGTGATCCTACTGATGGGATGCCACAGTTTCACCATGAAA
>NW_006974967.1:0-384 GCF_000164805.1 Carlito syrichta | reverse complement strand
TACCTAGCTAGCTATCTAGCTAGCCAGCTGACTGAACTAGCTGACTGAACTAGCTAGCTATCTGACATGACTAATTCACATATATCTAGCTTACTATCAAGCCAGCTGACTTAACTAGCTGAAATAACTAGCTAGTCAGAAGATTTGCCATCTTACAACTTTTTACCTAGCTAACCAGTTGGATAGCCAACTGACTTAACGTACTGACTTGACTAGCTAGCCAGCTGGTTGCCAGGTGACAACTACCTGACATAACCAGCAAGTCAGATGGCTAGACAGCTGCCTTAAATAGCTGGCTACCTATCTAACAACCTGGCTAGCCAACTGAATTACCTAGCTGACTTTAGCTAGCAAGCTGGCTAGCCAGCTCACTTAACTAGCTAG
>NW_006974966.1:0-951 GCF_000164805.1 Carlito syrichta | reverse complement strand
TGAAATGTAATCCCCTATGCAACAGTTGTTAGGAGGTGGGGCCTAATGTAGGGTTCTTAAGTCATGAGAGCTTCACCTATATGAATGAATTAATACCAGCATAAGAAGGACTGTGGAGATAGGTTTTCTCTCTTCCACATTTGGGTCCATGAGGAACAGCATTTCTACCCTCTGGAGGATGCTATATTCAAGGCATATTGTGTCTTGGAAGTAGAGACGAGGCCCTAACCAAACACCAAACCCACCAATACCTTGATCTTGGACTTCTCAGCCTCCAGAACTGTGAGAAGCAAATTTCTTTCCTTTATAAGTTACTCAGCGGTATTTTTGTAATAGAAGCACAAAACACCTTAAGACAGGTATCCAGCACAACTCAAGGGCAGAGGATCACACAAGGATGTGATACCAGAGAACAGAAATTCCCGAGGGTTATCTTAGAGTCTCTGCACTCACACCTCCCATTGAGCAGCTAAGATGAAAAACAAACATTAAAAGAAGGCAACTGGTGAAAATTTTGTGTTGTAAAGGATGATGTGAAATATAGATTGGTAAGAGGATACATTGGTTTAAACTTTCTAGAAAACATTTTGTATAAAGAACAATGAAAAGTTCATACCCTTAGACTCATAATTTAATTTCTACAAATTTATCACAAGAATAAATTCCTCTCTTTCTTCCAGAAAGAGAGGAAAGATGAAGCAATTTATATTTAAATCAGAATGACAGAATGCTTTACAGCTTATTTATGATATTTCTACATAATTTCCATAAAGTATATTTCACAGCCTTAGAAAAAGCTCACCATTTTTAAAAAAGGAAACAAGATGTAAATTACTGTGCTTACATACAAACTACTGTATGTATATAAGCACATACTAGAGAGAAAAAGACAGAGACACAGACATACAGATATATAAATAAGTTATTGCACATTTGTACCTTTCAATAAGA
>NW_006974965.1:0-826 GCF_000164805.1 Carlito syrichta | reverse complement strand
TAAGTCAGCTGGCTAGCCAACTGGGTAGCTAGATAGCTACATAGTTAATTCACCTGGCTAGCCAGCTGTTTAGCTGGTTACATCAGCTAGTTATGTCAGCTGGCTAGTCACCTTTCTAGGTGAACTGGCTAGCTAGCTGACTAGCAAGTAAAGCAAGCTGGCTAGCCGGATTACTATCTAATTAAGTCAGCTAGTTAAGTCAACTGGTTAATCAGCTGGCTAGCTGGTGGCTGTCATCTTAAAACGGCTGGTTAGCAGGCTGGTCAGGTAGGTGGCCAGATAATTAAGCTGGCAAGTTAGGCATCTGAACTTCAGGGTGGCTGGCTAGTTAAGCCAGCTTTCTGTCCCACTGTCCAGCCAGATGGCTGGCTATTTAAGCCAGCCTGGCTAGCCAGGTGGTCAGTTCACTAGCTAGCTAGCCAGGCTACATAGCCAGCTAGCCAGCAAGGTAGCTAGCTAGTTAATTCAGCTGACTAGATGTCTAGCCAACAAGGTAGCTAGCTAGTTAAGTCAGGTGGCTAGCCAGCTACCCAGCCAAATAGCTAGTCAGATAGTTAAGTCAACTATGTCAGCTAGCAAGTCAGCTAACAATTCTGCTAGCTAGTTAAGTCAGCTAACTAGTCAGGTTGCTTGTCCGATAGCTAGTTAAGTCAACTAGCTAGTCAGCTAGCTAGTCAGCTAGATAATTAAGTCAGCTAGCCAGCTATCTAGCCAGTTAGATAGCTAGTTAAATTACTCGCCAGCTAACTAGCCAGTTAGATAGCTAGTTAAATCACCCTACTAGTCACCTAGAGAGCTTGTTTGCTAACTAGTTATGTCAGCTAGA
>NW_006974964.1:0-365 GCF_000164805.1 Carlito syrichta | reverse complement strand
TATAGTTCCAGCTACTTGGAAGGTTGAGGTGGAAGGATCACTGGTGCCCAGCAGGTTGACACTGGGGTGGCTGTTAACGTGCCACTGCACTCCAGCCTGGGTGACAGAGTGAGATTCCAACTCCAAAAAAAAAAAAGAATTCCCCACACTGTTTTCCACAGAGGTTGTACTAGTTTACACTCCCACCAACTGTGTAGAAGCATTCCCTTCTCTCTGCATTTTCTCCAGTTTCTGGTTTTTTGGGGTTTTTTGTGGCAGGGGTGGGCAAGTGAGTTTTCAATGATGGCCATCCTATCTGGAGTTAGGTGTAGTTTTGATTTGCATTTCTTTGATGATTAGTGAAGCTGAGCAATTTTTTCATGTAT
>NW_006974963.1:0-368 GCF_000164805.1 Carlito syrichta | reverse complement strand
GTGGATCAGATACCTAGTATGTTGCCACATCCCCCTCCCTTTTCCCTCTTTCCATCCACTCGCTGTCTTAGAAAGAATTTAGACTCCTGATCTCACCCTTATGCTAATGTGACTAGTGTTCAGGGCCTGCTTATGAGAAAGAATATTCAATATTCAGTTCTTTGTTTCTGTTATAGTTCACTTAATTTGATCCAACTCCATCCAAGTTGTGTGAAGGCCATGTTTGTATTCTTCTTTTTGACTGCATAATATTCTGTTGTGTATAAGTACCACATTGTTTTTTGTTGTTTTTTTTGTGTTGAAGTCTTACTCCATCGCCCAGACTGGAGTGCAGTGGCCACTCCCAGCCACCGCAGCCTCGACCTGCT
>NW_006974962.1:0-383 GCF_000164805.1 Carlito syrichta | reverse complement strand
GACCTAGCTAGCCAGCCCTCTAACCAGCTAATTTAACTAGCTGACTTAAGTAGATAGACAATTGGCTAGACAGCTGGCTTAACTTGCTAGCCACCTATACAGCCAGGCGGTTAGACAGGTCACTTAACATGCTGAATTAACTAGCTAGTCAGCCGGCTAGCCAGCTGACTTAATTAACTAGCTACCTACCACGCAAGGTGGTTAGCCGGCTGTCTTAACTAGCTGACTTAACCAACTAGCCAGCTGGCTAAACAGTTAACTATGTAACTACCTAGCTAGACAGTTGGCTAGCCACTTGAATAAACTAGCTGACTTAGCCTGCTAGCCAGCTGGCTAGGCAGCTGACTTAACTACCCGATTTAACTAGTTAGTCAGTTGTCTAG
>NW_006974961.1:0-503 GCF_000164805.1 Carlito syrichta | reverse complement strand
TTAAGTAGCTAGCTACCTATGTAGCCAGTTGGCAAGCCAGCTATCTTAGGTAGCTAAATTAACCAGCTAGCCTACTGGCTAGTCAACTAACTTAACTAGCTCACTCTCTAGCTTCCAGCTAGATATACTGCTGACTTAACTTGCTGACTTAAGTAGCATCTACCTAGCTGGCCAGCTGACTTAAATAGTTAGCTAACTATTTAAGTTACCTATCTAGCCAGTGATTTAAGTAGTCAGCTAACCAGCTAGTTACCTAGCTAACAAGCTGACTTAAATAGTTAGCTGCCCTGCTAGCTAGCGAACTTAAACAGCTAGCTAATGAGTTAACTTAATTGTTATCTAACGTGCTAGTTAGGTGACTTAATAATCTGACTTAACTCGTTAACTAATGAGCTGACTGGCTGACTTAACCAGCTGACTTAACTCATTAGCTATCTAGCTACCTAGCTGACCATCCAGCTGACTTAACTCATTATCTAACTACTTATCTATCCAACTCAACT
>NW_006974960.1:0-1991 GCF_000164805.1 Carlito syrichta | reverse complement strand
GGATTCTAGGAGTCAGATGCTATTTGCAAATTAAATGTTCACTTATTGTAGTATGTTTTCCCTGAGATCCACTCCCCACCACTACTCTATATGAGATGCAAAGCAGAAACCATCCTACAAAACAATCTGCAATAACAGCATCCTACAAAACAATCTGCAATAACAACAAAGTGAGATAAAACAAACCACCACAACAAAAACCCCAAGAAAACTAAACACACACAAACATGCCCAGTACAAAGTGAATAGAGTAGAAAGAGAAAAAGAACAAAGGGAGGAGAATAAGAAAACAGAGAAAAAAAGGAGAGCATTCAGGTGGAATCCTCACACATATATTGACACACTCCTTAAATTATAAAAAAATGAGAACAAAAGTGCAAAAACCAACAACAATATCAAAGGTTGAACACTCAATCATTCACATACACAAATAAACAGAGGATGACAAACAAAAGCAGAAAGAAATGGAGAAAGAAAAGAAAAAAATTTAAAGGTGATTCAGGTCAAAGATTTACACATTCATGCACAAAGGAAAAATATTTTAAAAATAGATGAACTAACAAACAGAAAATTTTTAATATTAAAAAATAATTGAAAATTTCAAAAAACAAAACAGAAGAAAACAAAAAAAACAAAGACCAAAAATCCTGTCCTCTTGTTACAGGTTCCATAATTGTTCCTCTATTCAAATCTCTCCTGCAGAGTAATCTCTTTCACTCTCTCCTCAAGGAAGGAAGCTGGGAAAGAGGAGGGACAGTGGATGTGGGTGGGACTGCAGTTCTCCCTTCCCACTCTCATATGGTCAGTGAGATCTCTGTTGGGGATGTACAGGATAGTCTCTTCCTCAGGTATGTACTCTCACGAGGTTGCCCCAGCCAAGCCTAACCAGGAATGGGATTCTCCTATTGTGACTGATGTCCAGGTTCCATCTGGCTTTGTCCCTCTCAGTTGTGGCCCAGCTGTGTGGGTCTGAGGTTCAGAGGATTGCTGAGGAGGAGGCGGTTTGGGTCAGCCCTGGACTCACCACTGATCTCTTTGGAGCTCTTCCTCCTCTTTTTCTGGCCAAACCCTTTGTCGCACAGCTGAATCAGGGTAGGGGATGGGGTGCCTGGAACTCAGCACTCTCAGGTCCCTCTGAATTTCTGCTCTCAGGATATTTCCTCTGGACCACGATCCAGCTCTGAGTAGCTAATATGTCATTCACAAAGATCAGATCTCTGAGTTCTGTCCACAGCCCCTTCCAGTGCCATTTTAGGTCTCTCTCCTACTTCAATGGTAAGGGAGTGTCTGGGGCAATAATTTGTCGTGTAGCTTAGGCAACAAGTTGGAAGCTGGAGAGGGGGGGAGCTGGGCAGAGCAATGCCAATCTCTGCCTGGAAAATGGCTGCAGTGGGCAGCTCCTCACCAGGCATGTATTCCTCTCTCCGGATTCCCCAGATGCTCTCTCTCCAATAATCAAATCTTGCTCTCCAGCGGTCCGGTATGCCAGGTGATGGTATGCATGGAGTGCCAGTGCTAGGAATCAGCTGGATTCAGCATGCTTTTCTTAGCCTTGTTCCCAAAAGCACCAGATGTTTCTGCGGTGATCCTGGAAGCTGAACTGTAATTCAGGGCAGGTGGGGACTTGTAGTCAGCCTCAAAGGGTGGACCCGGGTGCATGCAGCTGAGTAACCCCTCAAACAGACTTCCATGCTCCCACCAGCACCTGCCTATTCACACAGAGAGTCTTTATTGTCACTTGTCTCCAAGGATATTTTTACAGCCTGACCTGTTGGCTGCCATCTTAAGCTCCACTTCCCATAACGATTTCAAACATGACCAACACTACTTATTTGAATTTTATCAGCAAGGAGAAGGGCAATTCTGTATTGAATAGGAGGAAGATCTTGAGCACTGATCATAGTTTTATGAAGAAGATGGTTATGTCACAGCATAAGCATATGTAGATAAAAACAAAAATGTTAGAAATTGCCAGATCTTTCTTTGACAAT
>NW_006974959.1:0-436 GCF_000164805.1 Carlito syrichta | reverse complement strand
TGCAGGAAAAGCAGTTGAAGCAGGGAAACCCAAGTGAGTGTGGTGGGTTTCCCTCCTTCAACTGGATAGGCAAAGGGGAATTGCTCTCACTGATGTCCTTTTCTGGTGTCTTTTCTGAAAGGTACTTTGAATAGCTTTGGTTACTGCCTAGCATGAGTTCTGGTTGAAACCCTAATGTCTTATCTAAGAGATAAGCCTGTATAAATAATCCTGGAAAGTTAGTCATAATCATAGCATCTCCTGTCCTCCTTAGATGGGCAAGGGGAGTGAAAGTTTGAAAACACATGCCATACCAGTGTCATTGAATATGCCTGTTGACTTTCCTTTGTTTTTCATTTTAATTTAATTTATATAATTGAAGTATTAATACTTTCACTAAAATGCGTGGATCTTAAAGTGTACAATCTGATACATTTTGACAAATTTATAAACTTCT
>NW_006974958.1:0-403 GCF_000164805.1 Carlito syrichta | reverse complement strand
CAGACCTAAGTAACTGACTTAAATAATTTGCTAACTAGTGAGCTAGGTGACGTAGCTAGCTTACTTAGCTAGCTAACTAGTAAGCTAGCTCACTTAGCTAGGTGACTTAAGTAGTCGGCTAATGAAATAGCTAGCAGATAACGATTTGGTTAATGTGTTAGACAACTGTTTTAACTAGTTGGTAAATGAGTTAAATAGCTGATTTAACTAGTTGGCTAATGAGTTAGCTAGATGACATTTTGTTCACTGACGAGTTGGCATACTAGTTAGCTGGTTTAACACGTTGGCTGACTACTCATCCAACCTGTTAGCTGGCTTAACAAGTTGGCCGACTAATCGGCCAACTAATCAGCCGACTCTTTATCTTGGTTAAATAGTTGGCTGATGAGTTGGCCCCATAGTT
>NW_006974957.1:0-575 GCF_000164805.1 Carlito syrichta | reverse complement strand
TATGGAAGATCAATTTTCAATTATTTTAGGAATGATTACACTATTTTCCATAGAGGTTGAACATTTTTGCATTGTCACCAAAAATATAGAAGTTTTCCCTTTTTCTCACACCCTCACCAACATCTGTTGTTTTTTATTTTACTAATGAGTGGCCATTATTCCTGAAGTTAGGTGGTATCTCAATGTGTTTTTGATTTGTATTTCTTTGATGATTCATGAGACTGAGCTTTATTTCATGTGACTGTTGGCTGCTCCTATGTCTTCTTTAGAGAAGTGTCTATTGATGTCTTTTGCCCACTTTTTAATGGGACTGTTTGTTTTTTTCTTTCAGCATGTTTAAGTTCCTTGTAGATTATTGATGTTAGACTTTTGTCAGATAAGCAGTTGGAAAATATTTTTTCCCATTCTGTGGGTTATCTCCTCACTCTCTGAAATAAATACAATAGTAATAGCAGTTTGCATTTGGGAAAAAGTCTGCCAGATTCCAAATCTGCATTTGTATTAATTTGTTATATTGGCCTGTTCCATGTTATACTGTCTCTAGAACAATCGTGCTGGAATAAACCTACAAAAAG
>NW_006974956.1:0-454 GCF_000164805.1 Carlito syrichta | reverse complement strand
CAATCAACAAATTTTTATAAACTATACTAGGGATGTCCTTCAAGGAGTAGCTAGCCATGGGATGCTTCCAGCAGGATGACCTGGGAGAATAGAATAGCATTAGACATACTATTAGCTGAAAAAGAAGAGATTTGTGTCATGTGGGAGAAAAATGTTGCAGCTTCATTTCAAATATTACTGCCCAACATGGGAAAATCATTCAAATATTACTGGGGCTAATGCCCCTGACTGAAAAGTCTGGTGTTAACAATCCTTTTACATACTGGCTAGAATATGGTTGGAAAAATTTTTTAAAGTATGGTCACCTGTGTTTTCACATCTTGGGTTATAATTGCCGGAATTTCAACCACTGTTGTGTTCTGTATTATCACTTGCATGATGGTCTGGCACAAAGCCTTATTTAAAAAACTATAACAGCTGGGCTCAGTGGCTCAGCCTGTAATCCCGCGCCTTT
>NW_006974955.1:0-455 GCF_000164805.1 Carlito syrichta | reverse complement strand
GCATGCACCTCTAGTTCCAGCTCCTCAGAAGGTCGTGGAAAGCTCACCGGAGGCAGGAGGCCTGAGGCCGTGTTCACTGGGAGTGAGCCACCTCCCTCCAGCCTGGGTGACAGCTGAGGCATAGATTCAAAGAAAAAAAGGAAAAAAGGAAAAAAGAAAAGAGAATTCATTTATGTATGGAGTTGGGATCATCATGAACAGAGATCAATTGCAAACAAGACCCCAGCCTCAAGTCTAGAGTTCCCAAAAGTTGGTGGATCAGCAGACAATTGGGCTGTGGCTTTGGAAGGCCGAGGCATGGGACCACTGCAGGTCAGGAGTTTGAGACCAGCCTGGGCCATGTAGCGAGATCATGTCGCTCCCTGGAATGCAAAAACTGGAGTCGTGTATGGTGGCGCCCCTGGTTCCAGGTACACAGGATGTGGTGGTCCCCATCCCGAGGTGTTCCATTGCAT
>NW_006974954.1:0-769 GCF_000164805.1 Carlito syrichta | reverse complement strand
CTATGAACACATCACGCACAGTTGAGAATCTGAGTATGAGTCTGATGTTTTGGAGATAGGTTCTGTCTCTGTGGCCCAGGCTGGGGCCCAAGAGATGACAGTCATTAACCACCATCCTCAAAATCGCAGGCTCTGGCAATCCTCCCACCTCAGCCTTCTGAGTGGCGGGGATGACAGGCACCTCAACCCCACACCTCCTGTGTGCATGGGTGTGGAAATGAGGTCTCCCTGAGTGGACCAAGGTGGCCTTGGAATTCTGGTCTCCAGTCAACCTCCTGCCTTGACCTCCCAGATCACTGGAATACCATGCATGGATTGCCTCACAAGGTCTTCAGATTCGTTTTCGACGATGGATTGAGGGCAAGCTCTGGGGCTCTTCATTGTCAACCCAGCACTTTGGGAGGCCGAGGCCAGTGGACAGCCCAAGCCCGTGGGTTTAGAAGTCCTCATACATCTTGGCGAGACCTCATCTCTACCCTCTATCCCAAATGTGTTGGAAGTGGTGGCACGTGCCTGTTGTTCCAGCTCCTTGGAAGGCTGGGAAAAGGTTAACCTGGGCCCGGCAGCCTGAGGCTGTGATGGCCAGGAGTGAGACACCACCCTACATCCTGGTCAAAGAAGTGAGACTCCTACTAAAAGAAAAAAGGAAAAAAGAGAGAGAAAAAAAGAAGAGCATCCATTTGTGTATGGAGTTGTGATCATCGTGAATAGACAGAGATCATTTGGGAAGGAGTACCCAACCTTGGGCCTAGAATTACTGAAAGACAGT
>NW_006974953.1:0-847 GCF_000164805.1 Carlito syrichta | reverse complement strand
TATAAGAAGCACATGAGAAAAAAGAATTTCAAATTGGCAGAACATTTTCTTGGAATATGAGAGGCAAGTAAAAAATGACTAAATCCTGCTCTGATGGCATAACCTCTCTTATTTCATCATTGGAGCAAAAACAGGTTTTATGCTAATAGTGACTATTCACAAAGGATCATCCAAAGATGCATCTCTGCAGAAGATATCACGGGGAGCCAGAGCACCAAAATCTAGCATCTGAGGTTGTGGGGTGAACCTGTCCACTCGTCCTAAGATCTACTGACAGAAAGCTTAGGGGTGGAGGGGTGCATGCTGTATTCAGAGAAGGGTCACTCTAGGGAGGGTCTCCCCCTTGTGAGTTATCAGGCTCCAGTCATCTGTTCCAGGAGCGAACGATGGACAAGGCATGGGAGACTGCAGTGCCAACACAGGGCTCTGAAGCAGGGATAGTAACTAAATCTGACTCTTCTGGTTCTTCTTATGCTTTGGGTCCAGGTCTAAGGGCCTTGCCAGGATGAGAGACCACTAAGTGGCCAGGTCGGTGTTGGCGGTTTTGAGTATGTGCAGACTTTAGATGCACTTGTTGGATTTGCCTCGATAGTCAGGGCTCCAGAGAGGAAAAATGTCTGGGATGGGAGGTATGTCTGGAGGAAGGTGCAAAAGGAGGTGTGTTGATTGCTGGAGAAAATGAGAGGAAGAGAAAGAGGAAGGGAAGAAGACTCAGGATTCTGAACTGGACTCATGGGGATGAAGTGTCAGAAGCCAGCAGGAGCATTTTTAGGGCCCAGTGGTTAAATTCAGGGTTATTGTCCCTTTGCCTGCAGGATCTCACCACGGCTCCATGTGAGTAGAACAG
>NW_006974952.1:0-859 GCF_000164805.1 Carlito syrichta | reverse complement strand
GGTCACTAAACACCCAACATAGAGGAGGGTTAGTCACTGTGGCACCCATAACAGAGGGAACCAGTCACTGAAGCACCATTTATGGAGGAGAGTACGTTGTTGGGGACAGTATTCACAGAGAAGGGCTAGTCACTTTGGCAACCATTATGGTGGAGTGCCAGTCACTGGAGCACCAATCTCAGAGAATGCCCAGTCACTGGATCACCAGTAATGGAGAGGAGTCAGTCATTGATGCACCCATTATAGGTGAGGTTTGGTTTCTGGAAAACCAAATACAAAAGACGACCTGTCACTATGGGACCCTTAGCAGAGGAAGACAAGTCAATGAGACACCCATCACTCATGAGGATTAGTCACTGGGGCACACATTAGGTAACCCAGTCACTTGGGGAACCACTGCAGAGGACATCCAGTAACTGGAACGACCATCATCGTAGAAGATGGTTAATAACTTGAATTTCCATTTTCAGATGAAGGCTAGCCAATGGGTACCCATCACAGAGGAAGCAAAGTCATTAAGGAACCCATTAAGAGGAGGACCCATCACTGGCACTCATCACAGAAAAGAGCTAGTCAACTGGGCATGCATTTCAGAGGAGACCCAGTCACTATGGAACCTATGACAGAAAAGGGTCAGTCACTGAAGCACCCATCAAAGAGGTCAAGTCAATGGGGCATCATATATAAAGAGGACCAATTACAGGTTCAGTGGTGACAAGAGGAAGCCTACTCTCTTACAAACCCGTCAGAGAGAAGAACTAGTCACTGAGACGCCATCACAGAGGAGATCAGTTACTGCGGCACCCATCACAGAAGAGGGTCAGTCAGTGATGCACCCATCCCAGAGGAGGGCCAGTCA
>NW_006974951.1:0-1112 GCF_000164805.1 Carlito syrichta | reverse complement strand
GGATGATAGAAGTATCTGTCTGTCTATATGCCTTTTCTAGAAGAAGGCTCTGCACGTTGGCCCACCATATGTTTGTCAGGAATACAGCTCTAAGCAGTATTTTAATGTGAGTTGCATCATACTTCATGGCTCCAGATGTTATAAAGAGAAGCCCAAACACAGAAATGAAGAAATAGCACTTCATTGTCCCATTAGATGAAGAAATGACACGCTACTTAAGCCAAGAGTCATTAGCTGCTGGAGAGATCACATGGTGCCACATGATCATGACCTTATGACGCCATTCACAAGGCAGGTATCTAGAACACTCTTGGTCATCAGAGAAATGACTGCAAATGAATAGGTGACAATCTATTAAAGACAAGAGGCATCTCACAATAGTCAAGGATATAAAAGAAAGGGGAGCAGCTGAAGAAATCACTTCAAAAAATTAGCAAATGGAGGAAAAAAATGAAGCACAAAGTAAACAATTCTGAAACTGACATTAATAGAAGCCAAGGAATGAATTCAAAATAATCTACTGGGACAATCAGAGACAGGCGATTGGTCATTTCCTCCTGTCCAGAGTCTTAAGGAGTGACTTCTGTGACTGAGATGACAGAAAGGGTGGGAGAACCGATCACCTGCTAATGAGTGCTGAGTGGTTCCAAAAGAATGGTAACCAGGACAGATTGGATGATTCCATTAAAACAACAAAACTTTAATTCAAATTAAAACGTTCATAAAGGAAAGTGTTCAGTAAATTTGCACAGTTGAACATACCCATGAAACCAGCACCCAAACCAAGAAGCAGTAATATTACCAGCATCGCAGAAACTCTTCTTGTGTCCCCTTTCAGTCACTCCCTCCTCCACTAAGGGAACTTTGGCATGGGAAAAGTTGCTTTCATTTCTATATCATGCAAATGGAATCATACAATACATCCTTTTGTGTCTATCTCCTTCTGTTCCATATTATATTTGTGATTCATCCATGCTGCTTGTGAATATGAAGTTTCTTTATTTTCAGTACAGTGTAGGTCTCTACTGTGTGAATATGACACAATTTATTTATCCATTCTACTGTTCATGAACATTAGGTAATTTCTAGTTTAAAATATTGTGAATAAAACT
>NW_006974950.1:0-768 GCF_000164805.1 Carlito syrichta | reverse complement strand
TTAAACATTTCAGTACCAGACTTCCATCCTGGAGTCTGACCATCAATGGAGTATGATGTAGCTGTAAAAAGGAAGGAAGTACTGTTGCATGCTTCATTCTGGATAAACCTTGATAACATTAATCTATGTAAGAGAAGAAAGATAGAAACTAGCAAAACTTTGGCTTTCATTTACAGTTGACCTTTGAACAACATGGGAGTTTAAGCACTGTATTGGTCAGCGTTCTCCAGAGGAAAAAGCCAGTGGAATGTATGTATATGTAAAAGGGAATTTATTATGGAGAATTTGCTCACATGATTACAAGACAAAGTCCCATGATAGACCTCCTGAAAGGTGGGTAGTGAGCAAAGCTTGCACCGTTTCTCAGTTCAAGTCCTAGAACATCCAAACCAGGGAAGTCGACAGCATAATGCTCAAAGGACTGAGATCCCCCAGGAAGCTGCTGGTGCAAGTCTCAGAGTCCAAAGGCAAAGAATCTGGACTTTGGTGTCCAAATGCAGGAGGAGAGGAAGCAAAACATCGTAGGAGGGAAGAAAGGGAGAGGAAGAGGGAGAGGGAGAGAAAAGAAACTCACGCAAGCTGCTTATTCCGTTTTTTGATCTGGCCATCTTGGCAGCTGATAGGATGGTGCCTGCCCACATAGAGGGTAGGTCTTTCTCTTCTAGCCCACCAACTCACATGCCAGTCTCCTTTGGAAACACCCTCTCCTCTCTCTTTCTCTCTCACACATACACACAGAAACAATGCTTCACCAGCCCTCTTGGCATC
>NW_006974949.1:0-623 GCF_000164805.1 Carlito syrichta | reverse complement strand
TTGATCCTCCCTATTCTTGTTTTATTATGTTAAAATCAACAGACAGGGAAAGAAACAATTTTCTGCTAAAAATAATTAACTGTAACCTTTTTAATCCTTATCCCTTGTTATATCATATTTTTTAACAATTCTTACATGTAACTTAGCAGCAATATATTGGCGTTTATATCTATAACTAATTTTATTGTTTCTTATACCTAATTTTATTATTTTTAAATTATTTCCTATAAAGTTTCCTATTATGTATCTATCTTTATTCCTATTTTACTTATATGAATCATAATCTAATAATGTTTAACAACATTTAAGTGAATTATACTTGACTACTCATATTCTATATTTGTTTTCTATTTAGTTATTTTTATCTAATTATTTTTAATCATCTTCCTATTTTTATCTACTTAACTGTTTTCTTCTATATTATTATACTTATACTACTAAATCATTTTACTCTTACAAACTTATATCTACTATGTCTATACTTTCTTGAATTATGTTTAAAAGCAGCTGCCCTCAAGTTTGACTTGTCTCAGGTCTCACAAACTTCCTCCTCCATCTTACCCGTCCAAGGTGTTATTTTAATATAGGGTCTGTTAACCGTTAAAAATAAAGAATGGGAAAGT
>NW_006974948.1:0-775 GCF_000164805.1 Carlito syrichta | reverse complement strand
TTAGTTGTTGATAGAACCTGGTAGCATACCTAGTGGTACTGTGTTATTAATACTGTTGGCTCACCTGGCTACCCAATGCTTAGCAATGTGTTTCTTGTTAGTCCTGTGGTAGAATTTATAGAATGTTTTAATGTCATCAGAAGAGTGTACAGATTAGTCACATACTGAATTTAATTGATAATTGTTTTCTCTTTTTCTATTTAAGATTTTTAGTTGTGTATGTTGAGAGACAGGGGAGGTGGGAAGGTAAAAATTCTTTGCACCAAGTCTGTTTGTGGTTAAAAAGAAGTTTCATTATTAAATCTGGTCTCACCATACTGAAATTAGTCCTCTGAACTTGATTTACTTTAAATTTTTGGATTATTAGTTTTAATATCATGTAATAGTTGTGAGGACTTTTTTTTTTGAGTCATTATCTCACTTTGTCACCCAGGCTGGAGTGCAGTGGCATATCACAAATGCCACAACCATGACCCCCTGGGCTCAAGTAATCCCTCCACCTCAGCCCCTCAAGTAGCTGGGACTACAAGTACACACCACCAGGCCTGGCTAGTCTTTTGATTTATTGTAGAAATGAGGTCTTGCCATGTTGCACACATTGGTCTTGAATTTGAGATCCTCCTGCTTTAACCTCTCAAGTAGAGGATGTCTTTGATTATACCTTAATAGAATGATTGGGGGTTAAAGCAAGAAATCAAAAACATAGATGTGGATTATTGATGGGGTGTCATAAACTAGATGTCATGCAAGTAGCTGTCTATGAAGGGAAAACTTG
>NW_006974947.1:0-654 GCF_000164805.1 Carlito syrichta | reverse complement strand
TTGGGTCTTACACATACTTTGTTAGATTTATTTATTTTTTTTTTGAGTTGGGGTCTCACTCCGTCACTCAGACTGGAGTGCAGTGGCCACTCCCAGCCACCGCAGCCTCGACTGCTGGGCTCCGGCGATCGTCTGCCTCAGCCCTCCAAGTAGCTGGAACTACAAGCGTGTGCTACCACGCCCGGCTAATTTTTTTTTTTTTTATTATAGAGATGAGGTCGCACCAAGTTGCCCTGGCAGTCCACTCACTTCAGCCTCCCAAAGTGCTGGGATTACATGCTGAGCCACTGAGCCTAGCTTCAGTAGATTTATTCTGAGGTGTTTTGTAGTGCTTTGTTAGTGTTTTTTGTAGTGTTTTGTTAGTATCATAATTGGTGTCTTTAAAAAACAAAATTTTTCTGGTTGATTATCCCTGGTGTGTAGATAGATAAAGTTCAAATTTGATCACCTTGATAAACTCTATTATTTCTAATACTTCGTTCGTTCTTGTATTTAGACTGTATATTCTGCAAATAATGATTCTTTTTTTTTTTTTTTTTTTTTTTTTTTGAGTTGGAGTCTCACTCTGTCGCCCAGACTGGAGTGCAGTGGCCGCTCCCGGCCACCGCAGCCTCGACCTGCTGGGCTCCGGTGATCCTTCCGCCTCAGCCTTCC
>NW_006974946.1:0-638 GCF_000164805.1 Carlito syrichta | reverse complement strand
CCTGGGCTTCCCAAACATCTGCAATCACAGGTTTTCCATTTGTTTGACATCCTGATCATCCTGCCTGATCTTTAACACTGGGTTGGAAGTGATCCATCCATAGAGGAAGATTGCCTCCGGTCCAGGTTTTCTGGGTTTTGCTTGGGGTTGAGGTGGGGGCTTGCTATGGTGTCCAGCCTGGACTCAAGCTCCCACTTTTGGGTCATCTTCACGTCTCATCCTCCCAGAGTGCCGAGCAGACAGGAGTGACACCTGACTGTTCCCACACCCACGAATGTTTGAGAATCACGCCCTCCCTTTCCCTGAGGTGACCCTTGGAATGAGTGGATCTACCCTGGGGAACGAGGTGGAGGGAGGGGTGGACGCCCTGCCAAAGACAAGCCCCTGTGCCAGGCATTTATCCTGGGGAGGGCTCAGCAGGTGCCTCTGGCTGCCCTCTCTGTGGTTGTGGGTCATCAAAAGGGAGTGCTCCTCACTGTGGGGCACCAAGAGGGGTGTGGAGGTGGGGCGTGGGAGCTCATGCCTGTCATTCCAGCATTCTGGGATGGCGAGGAGAGAGGATGGCCTGAGACCCCGGTTTTGAGACCAGTTCGGGCACCTTGATGAGACCTCGTCTCTACAAGAAGTCAAAAAAATGG
>NW_006974945.1:3826-5060 GCF_000164805.1 Carlito syrichta | reverse complement strand
CATGAATATGCAAGTAGCCTGAAGTCTACTGAGGTAAATACAGATATGTATGTGTCCTGGGGGCATGACTCAACAACACATTCCTCCCCTAGAGAAGCTCCTGAGAGAACAGCTCCTCACCATGGAATGGAGCTGGAAGATCCTCTTCTTGGTGGCAGCAACTTCAGGTAAGGGGCTTCCATATCCCAGGGCTTAGGAGGGGACCAGGGCCAGTCAAGTGAGATTTCTTCTACTCCTATCTCCTCTCCACAGATAACTTCTTGAGGTCCAGCTGGATCATTCTGGGGCTCAGGTGTAAAATCTTGGGACTTTCAGTGAATGTTTCTGCATCTGGATACACCTTCACCAGCTATAATATAAACTGAGAGCAACAAATCGCTGGACAATGCCTTCAGTGGAAGGAATGGGTCTACCTTGGTAATGGTAGCACAGGCTACATACAGAAGCTTCAGGGCAGCCTACGTGGAGTTGGGCAATCTGAGACCTGAGGAAATGGTCATGTGTTACTGTGCAAGAGACACAACATGAAAACCAACATTTTGAGAGTGTCAGAAACGCTGAGGGAGAAAGCAGATGTGCTGGACTGATGGATTGACAGTGATTATGAGGTATTAGATTTGTAGAAGATGGTGTTATATAACTGCTGAAAAGTAACACTAGAAAAATGCATGGAATCTAATCATAAAATACCTTTACCAAAAAATAGAAGAAAGAAAGAAAGATAAAGAGAAAGAAAGAAAAAGAAAATATTCTAAAATAATAATTTGTGTCTATAACTCAAGTTCAAGGTAATGGCTTTGATTTATGTTCAAAAAACAAAGCAAGTAGCACAAAATAATAATCTTAGTTATAACCATAATAAGATAAGTGTTGGCGATGTTAGTGCCAGTTTGTACTTTTCCCATATATTTTCTGTGTTGTACTAATCAACCTCCAAAATCAATGAGCTGCTCTTTAAAAAAGAAAGAAATGTGACATTGTATACTATGTTTTTTTGTCTACCAATCACACACATGGAAAAATGTAATTTAACTGAGCAGAGTATTTGTCAAATACTCTGCTTAGTATTACCAATGGGCAGAATTACACAATGAACAATTACCAGATTATTTCTTTTATTGGTTCTTGTGGCATCTAAATTACTGAATAATTTATTAATCCATTAATGAGTCAATTGCAAGTTGTAATTAAAATTATTCAGTGAATTCTTTGAATTCTCAGCATTACTTGGAAA
>NW_006974945.1:0-2728 GCF_000164805.1 Carlito syrichta | reverse complement strand
CCAAACTTCCAGAAGGAAAAAAATAATAATATGGAGTAAAGTAAAAATAACTTATAGAAAGAACAGAAAAAGTATAGAAAAATAAATTAAAGCAACAGTTTCTTCATTTGTGATAAACAAATCTGACTAAATTTTACCTATGTGTGGTTTTTTTAAGTTTCCATATACATTTCTTTATTGTCATTTCCTGATCTGACAAGAATGATGTTGGTAATTTAAGGAGTATTGCCTTGAATCTGTAGATTGCCTTTAGCAGATATTTTAATGTTGTTGATTCTTCCTGTCCATGAGCATGAAATATTTTTCCATTTTTTTGTGTGTCTTCTTGGATTTCTTTCAGCAGTGTTTTGCACTTCTTATTGTAAAGTCTTTCACCTCTCTGGTTAGGAAGATGCAAAGGTATTTCATTTTTTAGTGGCTATTTTGAATGGGATTGAGCTTTTTATTTCATTCTGTGACTGCTTGTTGTTGATGTATAAGAATGCAACCATCTTTTGCTCATTTATTTTGCACCCTGAGTCTTTGCCAAAGTCCTTTATCAGTGAAAGGAGGTTTTTGACAGATTCAGACTATTCAGATTTTCTTTCTTCATGAGTCAGTTTTCATAGAGTCTCTTGTCTAGGAATCTGTTCATCTCATCTAGATTATCTAACTTGTTCTTGCACAATTTTTCAAAACATGATGTAGAAATGTTAATATTTCTGTAAGATCAGCATTAAAGTCTCAACATTCATTTCTGATTCCTATAATTTGAGACTTATTTATTTTTTATGCTGATGCATTTAAAGTTGATTTTTATGTATGGGAATCCATAGGGGTCCTGTTTCAATCTTCTGCATGTGATCAGTCAGTTTTCACAGCACCATTTAATGAATAGGTTCTCCTATCCCCAGTGGTTGGTAGTGAAGGTTGCGTTGAAGATGAGTTGTTTGAGAAATTGAGGTTTTGCTTCTGGAATCTCAATTCTATTCCATTGGTCTGTATGCCAGTTCTTAACCAATACCAGATTGCTTTGATTATTGTAGCCATAAAATAAAGTTAAAAATCTGGGAATGTAATACCTCCTCCTTTTTTTTCCTGTAGATTTTTTGGGCTGTTCATGGTCCTGTATATTTCCACATGCATTCCTGTATTGTTGTTTCTAGGTCTGAGAAGAGTGCTGCTGGTAATTTGAAGGGTATTGCATTACATCAGTAGATTGCTTTAGGTAGAATGGACATCATAATAATATTGATTCTTCCAATCCATGAACATGGAATAGCTTTCCACTTGTTTGTCTCTCTTTGATTTATTTGAGCAATGTTTTGTAGTTTTCTTTGTAAAGGTCTTTCATGTCTCTGATTATGAAAATGCCAAGGTATTTCTCTTTTTTTGGTGGCTATTGTGAATGGAATTGTACTTTTTATTTGGGTTTCTGTTGGTTTATTATTGGTGTAAAAAATGTGATTGTCTTTTGCACAATGTATTTCATACCCTGAGATGTTGACAAAGTCCTTTATCAGTACAAGGAGTTTTTTGACAGATTCTTTTGGGTATTCAACGTACAGAATCATGTCATCTGCAAAGAAGGGTAACTTGATTTGCTCTATCCTACTTGGATCCCCCCGATCACCTTCTCTTCTCTGATTTCTCTAGCTAGGACTTCCAAAACTATGTTGAACAGGAAGGGTGAGAATGTGCATCTTTGTCTTTTTCCAGTTTTCAGGGGAAATTTCCAATTTCTGTCTGTTAAGCAGTATGCCAGATGTGATTTTCTCATAGATAGCTCTTACATTTTTGAGGTATATTCCATCTATGCCTAGATATTCGAGGGTTTTTATCAAGAAGGGGTGCTGGATTTTATCAAAAGCTTTTTCTGCATCTAATGATATAATCATGTGGGGTTTTTTTGTTTTTATGTCTTTTGATGTATTTCGTTACGTTTATGTTCTTATGAATGTTGAATCAGTCTTGCATCCCAATGATGAAGCCCACTTAGTTGTGGTAAATAATTTTTTATATGTATTGTTGAATCTGGTTTGCTAGGCTCTTATTCAGAATTTTAGCATCTATGTTCATCGAGGATATAGGCCTGTAATTCTCTTTGTTGGAACTTTTCTTGGCTTAGGTATCAATATGATGTTAACTTAATAAAATGATTTGGGGAGAGATTCAACTTCCTCAATTACCTGAAATACTTTCAATAGGGTTGTTATCAGTTCCTACTTGTATGTCTTGTAGAATTCTGCTGGGAAGTCATCCGGTCCCGAACTTTTCTTTGCATTGTTACTGATCTACTTAGGGTCTCGATTTCTTCTTGTTTCAACCTGGGGAGGTTGTGTGATTTCAGAAAGTCCTCCATTTCCTTTAGGTTTTCATGATTTTTCCATAGCAAGGTACATAGTAGTCTCTGATAATCTTTTGTATTTCTTCAACGTCAGTTGTGACCTCATCTTTTGTGTTTCTGGTTGAGTTTATTTGGGTTTTTTCTCTCTTTTTCGTGGTCAGTCTTGCTAGGGGACAGTCAATCTTCTTTACCTTATCAAAGAACCAGCTTTTTTAAAAAAAAATTTTTTTGTAATTTTTTTTGTATTCTTTGTCCCAGATTTGGGCATTTACTTTGGTGATCTGGATTCTTCTGCTGAAGTTATGGTTTTTATGGGCTTGCTTTTCTGTCTTTCTTAGGTGACTTATTACGCCATTTACTTGTGATCTTTCCATTTTCTTCATGTGTGTTTGTAAAGATATG
>NW_006974944.1:0-707 GCF_000164805.1 Carlito syrichta | reverse complement strand
ATTTGTCTTAGTGCCCTGTGTTAGTTAACAGGATTAATTTATATGATTCCTATACTTTGTCTGGAAAGAAAGGTGATATAGTCTCCGTTTAGATATAACTTGAGATAAAGTTTATCATAAGAAAACAACAAATAAGAATTTTATCTTCCTTGTGTCCCAGCCATCCCCTTGAGAAGAGACCTATTAAGTCATGTGGAAACTTGAATGGGCTTTCCAAGTACACATGAGGGGTAGTGACATGTTGCAGCTAGTAGGGTTGCCACCAGGAGGTTATTAAGCAGTGGGGAAAAGGGTGGGTGAAAAGTCTAGAGACTGGAGTTAGGTGCCATAGCCCTTGGCACTCACTCCTCCTCCAAAGACAAAAGAGAAAGACTGGAGGCTGGGGTCAGGTGCTGTGGCCTTTGGCACCCACCCCTTCTCCGAAGGTACAAGAGACAGACTGAAGGCTGAGGTCAGATGCCGTGGCCTTTGGCACCCGCCCCTTCTCCAAAGGTACAAGAGAAAGATTGAAGGTCAGCATTAGGCACCATGGCCATAGACGCCAGCCCTTCCTTCCCAGATAAAGGTGGAGAACAAGAAGGAAGAGAAACTGACAGAGCAGATTACAAGAAACAGGAGTAGCTAAACCAATTGAGTCAGACTTTGAGTTAGAGGGAAAGCGGGAATCGGAGTTGTAGGAGGAACAGGAGGGGACAAAGGAGGTGAAA
>NW_006974943.1:0-681 GCF_000164805.1 Carlito syrichta | reverse complement strand
CCAGAGACTATACTCCCGCGGAGGTCTGCACTCAACCAAGTTTTCTGATTTTTGCTTGGGGTAGAGGTGAGAGTTTGCTATGGTGTTGAGTCTGGTTGTGAACTCCCAGGCTCTGGAAATCTTACCCTTTCAGCCTCCTCGAGTGCCAAGGAGACAGGCGTGAGTTGCACGGCTGTCCCCGGCCCCCTGAAGTTTTGAAAGGCATGCCCTCGCTTTCTCTGAGGTGGACCCTGGGAGGAGAGAGTGGGTTCACCCTGGAGAATGAGGCAGGCAGAGGGGTGGGTGCCCCATCAGAGACACACACCTGCACCAGGCAGCCTCCCCAGGGATGGCTTAGCAGGTGACTCCAGCCACCCTCTCCTGGTTCCTGGGTCATCGGAGAGGATTTGGCCTTACAGTAAGGCCCAAGGAGGCATGTTGAGACCAGGCACAGGGGCTGATGACTGTCATTCTGGTGCTCTGTGAGGCCCAGGGTAGAGGATGGCCTGGGTCCCCGGGTTCAGGACCAGCCCATTTAACTTGCTGAGACCTCCTGTTTACAGGAAGCCAAAAAAATTAGCCAAGGGTAGTGACACCTGCCTGTCATTCCAGCCACTTGGGATACCATGGCAGGAGAATCACCGGAGCCCAGTCGGTGAAGCCTGCGCTGGCTGATTGCAGCATCCTGCGCTCTGACCTGGG
>NW_006974942.1:0-778 GCF_000164805.1 Carlito syrichta | reverse complement strand
AAAGTGAAAGCCCATGAAAAAGAGAATAAAGAAGTAGAAAGTGACTCCACAAAGGTATTTAAACATGGTTCAGGGTTTATTTTGAAAATAAATGGGAGAGGACTTCTGAAGATGGTGATGGCATAGGTGGATCCATGAGACTCTCCGAACGTGAGTTCCCAAAAGCACTCTTACTTTTCTCCCTGCAGCCCCCTGCCCATTGCCATCTGCACTGGTACGAGGCCAGGGGACTTTTGGTCCCACGCAGGGCCAGATATTGTGGCCTGGCAGCCGCTGCTCCACTATATATGTGATTCCTGCTGGCTAGGGAATCCCAAATCCCAGATCTCCACTCCCTCCCTGGCTACATCGTCATGACCAGCACCCAGCACCAAGCTGCTGGTCACCCAGGGAGGCTCTGGGCGACCGCCCCTCAGAGATACTGATTCCATTTCTGGCTGAAGTGCCCTGTGAGGGAACCAGGGCCACTGCCTGCCCTTTGGAGCTTTGGAGATCTGGAGCCCTAGGCCCACCCTGGTTGAGGCACTCAGTGTGACTCCTCAAGCCTGTGTAAGGAAGCAGAACCCCAAGCATGCATAAGGTGCTTATTGGAGGCTCCCAGCTCCAGAGGAGGGAACACCCGACCCTCTCCTCCACCCCAGCCTGCTGGTGGCACCCCGGATCCAGCGCACAGCTGTGCAGCTGGTCCTGCCTAGAGACCCACACAAGCATCTCTAAAAGTGAAAGTAAAACTACCACCTCTGCCATTTTCAAGGCAGACTTGCATCGCCCCACCCAC
>NW_006974941.1:0-740 GCF_000164805.1 Carlito syrichta | reverse complement strand
ATTAGAGTCATCTGATACTGTTTACCCTTATTAGTGTCTTCTCATACTACTTGCCTTATTAGTGTCATCTTAAACTACTTGCGTTATTAGTGTCCCCTATTACTTCTTGCTGTATTAGTGTCGTGAGATACTACTTGCCATATTAGTGTCTTCTGGTACTACTTGCCTTCTTAGTGTCATCTGATACTACTTGGCAGATAGTGTCGTCTGATACTACTTGCCTTACCACTGTCGTCTGATACTACTTGCCTTAATAGTGTCATTTTATTCTACTTGCGTTATTAGAGTCATCTGATACTGTTTACCTTATTAGTGTCTTCTCATACTACTTGCCTTATTAGTGTCCCCTATTAATTCTTGCTGTATTAGTGTCGTGAGATACTATTTGCCATATTAGTGTCATCTGGTACTACTTGCCTTATTAGTGTCGTCTGATACTACTTGACTTCCTAGTGTCGTCTGATACTACTTGCCTTACTACTGTCGTCTGATACTGCTAGCCTTATTTGTGTCGTCTGATGCTATTTGTCGTAGAAGTGTCGTCTGATATTACTTGCCTTATTAGTGTCATCTGAGACAGCTTGCCTTATTAGTGTCGTCTGATACTACTTGACTTTTTAGTGTCGTAACCTACTACTTGTCTTATTAGTGTCTTATGACACTTCTTGCCTTATTAGTGTCTTATGATTCTACTTATCTTGTGACAGTCGTCTGATACTACTTGCCTTATTAGTGTTTTA
>NW_006974940.1:0-777 GCF_000164805.1 Carlito syrichta | reverse complement strand
TCCATAAACTTGTCAGTTAACTCTGGATGAGAAAAGTTCTGAGTTAGAACTTCCATTAGTCACTGATTTGATGTACTTCTTGGGGGTAATTATGACTTCTTGTCTTCTGGACACTGCTTGGGCCCAACAAATCCCTTGTTCTTAGCTCCACCATGCAATCTGGCCTATCTACAATGTGGTTGAAGTGTGTGGCTCCTCCCTCTGCTAACAGAATTTAAGCAACATGGCTCAGGCTACTGGTGATTTTTGTCTTATAAAAAACCAGGAAAACATAAGAATATCTCCTCACAAGATGGAATTTTAGATCCTTCGTGGACATAGTCAGAGCTAAAAATTCAACCCCAAAGCATTTCTGCACAGCACAATAAATAATCAGTGGTGTGGACAGATTACCTACAGAATGAGAGAAAATATTTGCAAACTATGCATTCTATGAAGGACTGATATCCAGAATATACAAGGAACTCAAACAGCTCAACAACAACAAAATAAAAATCTCACTAAAAAGTAGGCAAAAGATATGAATAGACATTTTCAAAAGAAGACATACAAATAACCAAGTATATTTTTTTTAAAGTTCAACATCACTAAACATCAGAGAAATGTAAATTAAAGCCACAGTGAAATATCTTACACAAATCAGAATGCCTATTACTAAAAAAGTCAAAGAACAACAGATATTGGGGTGGATGTGGAAAAAGGAAATGCTTATACACAACTGGGAATGTAAATTAATGTAAACAGTATGGAGATTTCTCAAAGAACTAAAAATAGGAA
>NW_006974938.1:0-833 GCF_000164805.1 Carlito syrichta | reverse complement strand
TGCATAGTTTAAAAAAAAAAAAAAAAACCCAAAACTTGTCAATATACTTGTGAGGATTAAATTTATATGTCAACTTGACTGTCTATGGAGTGCCCAGATATTTGGTCAAATGCTATTCTAGATATTCTTGTGAAGGTGTTTTCGGATGAGATTAATATTTAAATCAGTGGACTGAATAAAGCAGATTATCCTCTATAGTATAGATGGACTTCATCTAATAAGTTTAAGTTAAATAGAACAAAAGAGTGACCTTCCCCTAAGTAAGTCAGAGAATGTCTTGCCTGAGGGCTTTTGACCTGGGACATCAACTCTTTCTGGTTCTACAGCAGTTTGCTGACCTTCAGACTTAAATTGAGATATTGGGTCTGCAGATTTTGAACTTGCCAGGCTCCATAATCACATAAGCCAATTCCTTATAATAAATAAATAAATAAATAAATAAATAAATAAATAAATAAATAAATAACATTTCCTATTTGGATTCTCTGGAGACCCTGACTAATACAATACTTATTACTTTTATAATACCTGTTAGAGAAAGTAAAACTCAACCAAATTTGGATGTGCAAAGTTGTGCAAAATAAACAAGTCAAGGTTTGAGTTTACAAATAACAACCTGCTAGTATATCAGCAACACTTAATTGCCATTATGTCCATATCTCTACCCTGACATATTCAGTAAATGTCACTTAGTCTTTGAGTTAGGAGCAAAAGTACAATGATAGGTTTAACTCACCTCTCTTCTTTCCCGGCCTTTCTACCCTGAGGTTAACCTGAAGCAAGGGCCTCTGCCTTGCCACATAAGAATGGAGTATCATGAGAGTGAGGGATAG
>NW_006974937.1:0-9089 GCF_000164805.1 Carlito syrichta | reverse complement strand
GAGCCCCTCTTATGTGCCAAGTGATGTGCTCATTCATGAGGGATGCCTAAATAAAGTCAGAGAAACAGGCCAACAGCACAGCCCTGGCAGACTTGCTATGATAGTTCTATGAGACAATGTCCCTGGCACATAGTAAATTATAAATGCATCTAAATTTCCTTTTCACACACACCTGGCCCAAGCCATAGCCTGGGGTTGGGTGGGGAAGAGATAGAAAGACTGAGGACACGTTGGTGTTGGGCCAAAGTGCTCTGATGGGGCTCTTGCTCTTTGCTCCACAGGGCTTCGTTGTGGCCATCCTCTACTGTTTTCTCAACCAAGAGGTATGTGCTCTCGACTAGTACTTGTTCTTCCAGCCCCCCTCCCGCTAGTCCTAAGCCCCTCCCCTCCTCTCATGCCCAGGCCCTGTAAATCCCAGTTCAGGCCACATACCTTGACTCAGGTTATCCTTTGTGAAAATCTGCCCTGAGTTCCTGGATCAATTTGAACCTGAATGCTTCCGGTAAACATCTTTTATCCATCCCTCCTCTGAGCCAAGCCAAGTTCTACTGTCCGTACACCTGGAAGTGGAGGAGGCCTTTGGGGGTCAGGAGAGGCATTGGGGTAAGGTGTCTAAGGGGATCCCCCAATTTGGTATTCCTTAAATTGAACAAAAGGGAGAGTGGGAGAGGGAGCATGTTAGCTGAGGGACAGATATTAGAGAGAATAGATACAGAGAAGCCATGAAAGTCAAAGGTAGACACACAAGGAACTAAGAACACAGAGTCAGATGCAGAGACAGGGAGGCAGATCCCACACAGAGTTAGGGGAAACAGAGAGCACCTAGAATAGAGAGGCACAGAGAGAGGGCAGGAGGGAAGACTGACGTGAATAGACAGAATGGATGGGGCTGCTGCACCTGCAGGACATGGGCAGAGGGCAGATGCAGGTGCCAAGTGGAGTCTGCACAGAGGACACCGCGTCTTCCCCTCAGGAGGGTATTGCTCTGGGGAGTGAGGAGGGAGATTTCAGCTCAGTGCCCCAAACTCACTGGCCACCTCTGCACGGCAGGGCCACGGGCTTCCTTTGGTGGCCATGAATTCACCACGGGCTCTGCGTTCTGTGGGATCCCAGCAGCCAGTGCCCTGTGCCCTAGTTGTGGACTATCGCTTCCCTCTCCCCTGCTACCTCTGTCCGGACTGTGCCTTCCCCTCTGACCCCAGTCCCTCCCAGTCCAGCTCCTTAGAGTCTCACACAGCCTTATCATGTGTCAGGAATGCAGTCTGGGTGAGCAGGTCATGGGCCCTGGGGGCCCCTGGGAGGATCACAGAGGCAGGTCGTGTCTGGCAAAGGCGTTTCCATGGAGAGTTGTAAAGGAATCTGTCTCAGGAAGCAGTGTTGGAGACCAGATGGTTACATACCTCTGGGAATGGGGAGCTTAATAGCGTTACGATAGCTCTTTCTGTTGTTTGGCACCTGTGGGAAAATCATCTTTATGTGGAACAGAAATCTATCTCCTTTTCTTTTTCACCACAGCCCCAGTTCAGCTCTGTTAGGTGGGCCCATCTCTCAGCTCCCTCTGCCCCTGACCTTGGACATGGAATGATACAAACAGCCCTGCCCCCTCAACTATCCCACCCTTCTGCTCCACTGCAGGCTACTTTTTCAGATACCATCTGTTCCTGCAGCCCCTCAGAGTGCAGAGTCCTCTCTCCCTTTGGGTCATGCCCTCTGGACAAATTCCCAGTGGCCCAAGTCGTGCTCACAAAATCAAGCCCCAGAGCAGGGTCTAAGTGATTCAAGGAGTCAGGCTAGTTATTCAGCCAGGAACTCAAGAAAACACTTGCAAATGTTTTTCACTTGGAACAGACAGGCAATGCTAAAAGGCAGAAAAAGGAGCTAAGGCAATGGTGAGATACAGGAAGGAGGAAGTAGTATCCTCCAGAGGTAGTACTTAGCAGTGTCTGTGGCCAATCCTGGCTTTTCCTGCTGTGTCTCTGTTTCTCCTACATGGCGTCTCTCTGCATGCTCAGTTTCATGGGGGTTGGGTAGCAAAGCCATAGTGGACCTTCCTAACATTCCCTCTCTTGTCCCCGAATGTGAGGCCTGAGATCTCACGGAAGTGGCATGGCCATGACCCTGAACTTCTGCCAGCCCGGAGAACCCGCACTAAGTGGACCATGTCTTCCTGCTTGAGGGCAAAGGTGCTGATGTCTATGTGCTAGGCTGGCCCCTTCAGGCAACCGGAACCCACACCTGACTGGGGGCAGCTGCAGTGGGTTCGCCCCCTCTCCTGAGGCACGAAGGTTCCCTGAGAACCTTCAGGCCACACCCCACCCAGCTGCTGCCCAACTCTGGGCAGGGGTAGCCCTTCCTCCCGCCTCTGCTTCTGACCCTTTCCGTAGATCCCGGTATGCCCACCTTGGACATCCTTGGTCCTCTGTGTCCCTTCTCATCACCTCCTGGCGTCTGGGGGCTCTAGTCCAAGGTTCCGAGGAGCCAAAAAACTTGTGAATGAATTGATACTGGAATGAATATATGTGCCTCTGGCGGGGGAACGTGTCCACACCCTTTATTTAATGGACATCATCCCTTGGTTCGTGCTACATTGTAACTCCTTGTCTGCACCAGGCCACTCCTGTTTTATTCACGTGTAAAACAAACCCTCTTTTGTCCCCACCCCTGCTCCTTCTGTCCACAGGCAAATGAGCCAAAGTATGTAATGTGACTGTTTTTTTATCCTCTCAAAATAGGTGGCATTTCATGTGCCTGTGTTTGTCACTGACATGAATGCTATTGGCTACATGCCCTGTCCTGCATCTGACTTCTCCATGGCACTGTGCCCTTAGAGATCCTCCGTGTTCTGGAGTGTGTGTCTGGTTCATCATTTTGGCTGCATGTGGTGTCACATGGTGTCTTCGCCCACGTGGTCCCATCCTGTCCTGTCTCCCCTGCCCTCCAGGGGAACATTGATGTCTCTCCACCTCCTGAATTTGTGTTAGTTAGTCTGTCATAGAGGCTCACTTCGGGGGGGGGAATGGAGCTGAGATACTAGCTGTGTCCCTTTCTGATGTGACTGAGGGGTGACAGATGGCTGCCCGCACATCTGCATTCCCCACCCAGCAGCCTCTGAAACCCCCCACACAAAGGCCCCTTGAGGCCTTTTGAGGCCCCCAGAGCCCCACAGCCCCACAGCACTTGACATGACCCAGCTTCGAGTGTTTGCAAGACAGATGGGTGACAGCGCTGTCACATCCCGGGTCCTGATTTGCATCTCCCCTTCACTAATGAGCTGAGTGTCTCTTCTTGTGCCTGTTAGCCTTTTGGAGTTCTTCTGGAAGCTGTTTGAGTGTCTCTCCCAGTTTTCCTCTGGCGTGGATATGCCTCGGTCTCAGGACTTTCCCTTGTGTCTTCCCCATGGTGTCCCCTTCTGGGCCCCAGCCTACTGCCTGCTGCCCCCACTAAAGTGAGGCCCCCTTAATGGAACACGTGGCATGATCCATCCCCCTCCCACCCTCCTTCTTGGCAGGAGGGAGGAGGAGACCTGGGCACTGTTCACAGGAAGCTGTTTGCTGATTGATGGGGTGGAGGGAGATTTTACACACTGAACAGACAGCAATGGACACTAGGCAGGTCAGAATGCAATCCCTCCCCTTCTTGGTCTGTCCACAGCAGATCTGTCCTGCAGGGACTCAGTTCAACTGTTCCCAACTCTAGGAAGCCCTCTCTCACTACACCAGCATTCCCTGTCATCTCTTCTTTTCCCCCATTGTCCTGGGAGTCCAAATTTCCCCCTCTAGCCTGGCCCACTTGGACTGGTTGCCCTTGCCTGTTTCCTCCCACCTCTGTGACTCCCTGAAGAGTGACTCTCTCCTCTGTGTGAAGAATCTAACTTCTCTTCTACAGCCTGCCTGGACCAGGTCTCCTTCCTTCCTCACTGGGAAGAGGGGACAAGGCATCCCTCACCTGTGCTTGTGGTGCTGATGGATACTCTCCTCCCTTACAGTCATGAGGGCCTTAGGGAAAGGGGATGCAGCCTTTTGAAGCCCAAGGTGACACTGTGGCCATGATATCCAGCTGCCTGGTGCCTTCCTGCTCAGATGGATATCCAAGTGCATGCCCGTCCAAAAGTCAATCATGCCTGCCTTAAGCCTTGGATCTTGAAACTAATTCATACTCACTGCCAACATGTGGGAGCTACAGAGGGGATTAAAAAGAAAATAAAAATCAATCATCATCCTATTACCCAATGTCATCCAACACCATTATCTTTGTATGTTTCTTGGAAGATTTTTTTTTCCCTCTGTGTTTTGTAACACAGATCGTATTATATTTATAAACTTGCTTCTTGTTTTTATGCATAGAAATAGCACACACGATATGCAAATGGCCAATAAGCACATGAAAGATGCTCAACATCATTAGTCATGAGGAAAATGTAAGTCAAACCCACAACAAGATACTGTTTCATACCCACGGGGATGGCTAACATGAAAACAAAATAGACAATAACAAGTGTTGACGAGAATGTGGAGAAAGTGAAACTTTCATATGTTGCTGAGAAAGTGGTCAGTTGCCTTGGTAAGAAGTCAGCTGGTTACTCACAAAGTCATCCACTTCCAGGTGTCTATGTGAGAGAACACACAAAAACTTGTACATGAATGTTCATAACAGCATTATCCATAAAAGCCATGAGGTGAAAACAACCCAGGTGTCCAGCAACTGATGAATGCATAAACAAAATGCAGAATATCTGTACACTGGAATGCTGATTCCATCATAAAAAGTAATGAAGTACTGATGTATACTACGTCATGGATGGATCCTAGAATATTATATGCTAAGTGAAAGAAGCCAACCATAAAAGGCCACACATGGTATGATCCCATTTATAGAAAATTACCAGAATAGGAAAATCCACAGAGACAGAAAGTAGATCGGAGGTCGTGAGGGTCTGGGGAAGAGAGAACTTGGGGGGGGTGACTGCTAATGAGTGCAAGGTTTCTTTTTTCAGGTGATGAAACTAACTTTTTTGAAGCGATAGAACTAAAACTGGATAGTGGTGGCTGGGTGCAGTGACTCATGCTTGTATCCCAGCACTTTGAGAGGCCAAGATGAGAGGAATTCTTGAGCCCAGGAGTTTGAGATCAGCCTGGGCAACAGAGCGAGACCTCATCTCTCTATAAAAAGTAAAAAAATTCCTGCCATTTCTCTAGTCTCTTCTGTGACAGGGAGCCGTGGACTGGCACTACAGTGTGGGTTCCTGGGCAGATCCCTCGACTGGCAACTTCCTCCTCTCTCAGGACCTCGACTTCTGCACCTGCAGCAGGTGGGAGTTGGTCAGTAGGTGACATCTGGAGGAGTCTCAGAAGGGATTTCCGGGATGGCAGGCAATGAAGTGGGCTGAGGGGCGCAATGCTCATGGTGACCACCCGGTGGTAGCCCAACTACAGCTAAGGGCCTAGACCCCGCGACTGCACCCCTTGGATGAGGCTCTGATGTTGGGGATGGACTCGGGACTGCCTTCCCCACCTGCCTGAGACTCAGGGGCTGGTGGAAGAAGGGGCTGCTCGTGTGACCAGCATAGGTGGGTGGGAGGGTCCTGGCAGGGAGAGTAACAGGACATCCCCAAGCCCCTCCAGATTCCAGTCTTGAGGAGTAAGATGCAGATTGGAGAGACAGAGAGAGAAGAAAAGATGGGAGAACCAGAGCTCCCTGGAGTCTTGTGCAAGATAGGCCAGGAAGGGGCTTCCCTGGGCCGCCAGTGTGCTGCAAAAAGCAGAATTTCCCGCCATCCACTCCAGCCTCCTCCTTCCAGGCAGTCTCCCCTCAGAGAGATTCCTAAAGGGGAGAGAGAAACTTGACTTTGTGCTTGGGCTTCTCTACAAGGAGGAGGAGAAGAAGGGGGGAGGAGGAGGAGGAGGAGGAGGAGGGAGATAAAAATGAAGGGTCCAATCTCTGTCCCCAGATAGGGAATGCTGGGAAGATCCCCAGGGATGAGTCTGAAGCTGGATGTGAGAACCAGCATGGGGGACTCAGACTCTTTAGGATGTGGGAGCTCAGAGCACAGGGTGTGGGTGAGGGCAGGGGCGGCCAGGGAAGTGTCCCTGGACCAGGGGACTCAGGCAGAGGGTGTAGACCTTGGAACCCCAGCCACATGGCTGTCCTGAAAAGTCACGCTCTAGGGCAGACAGCGCCTGTCCCCAGGTGAGGTGCCTTCACTGGGTTCTGGGCCGCCTTTTCATTCCTTCCCAGCTACTGTGCTCCATGCCGTGCCCCCTCCGTCCTTCAGTGGCTCCCACATTTTCCCAGGCTGTGCTCTTACAATGAAACAAAGCGACTCCCCCCGGACCCCCGCATCCCCCTCCTGCAACCCTCTGACCTCCCTCCCTGGACCAGCCTCAGGGAAGGATGATTCTCTGCTTCCCCCAGCTGTTCATTTTCAGCACCCTTAGGCCAGCTTGCATGTCTTGTCCTCCTGCTGTGAGCCATGCCAGCCTCTGTGCCCATCCTCCTGCTGTGAGCCATGCTGGCCTCCATGCCTGTCCTCTTGCTGTGAGCCGCACTGTCAAACCCGAGGCACAGTTCTCTCCAGCCTGGTCCCAAGGGCCTGTTGCCAGCCTCCCCTTGTAGCACTCCTGTTTGGGTCCCACAACCCCACCCTCACCTGGTTTTCCTCCCATCCTGCTGGCCTCCCTAGGGCTCCTGTTCCTCCTGGACTTATGAATGCCCGAATCCCTCCAGCCTGCATCTGAGCCCCTCACCTCACTCCTCTCTCTCTCACTCCTGGGTCTCACCCATGCCCTTGGTGTCGAACACCTCAGAACTGCCACAGCTCATGAATTCCACCTCCCATTCAGGCCTCTTCTAGCCCCAGCCTGCTCCTTGGCCTCTGGCAGGATGTCCCACAAGCATCCATCTTGTATAACCCATGCGCAAGAGAGAAACAAAGAGACAGAGACAGAAACAGAAAGACAGAGAAAGAGAGAGTGACAGAGGAGGGGGAGAGAGAGAGAAAGGGGAGAGAGGGAAACAAAGAGAGAGGGAGAGAGAGAGAGACAGAGTCAGAGAAAGAAAGAAGGAGAGAGACAGAGAAGGAGAAAGAGAGAGACACAGAAAAAAGAGAGAGAGGGAGAGAGAGACACAGAAAGAGAGTGGGAGAGAGACAGAGAGAGAAAAGGAAGGGGAGAGAGCTCATCTCCTAACACTTGCTCCTTCCAGCTCTGCTCCTTCTGGAAAGTCTCTGAAAATCCTCCCTGCTCCTCATCTCACACATGATTCTATCTCCAAGAGGGACATCTGTTGACTGTCCCCATCCTTTCTACCACCATCACTCTCGTCCATGCCTCTGTCCGCAGTCTCCCAACACCAGTGAGGTCTCTGCCTGAAATTCAGTCTTCACATACCAGCCAGGGGAGGGGGTCATTCATTTAAAAACACAAGCCTTGTTATATCACATGCTTCCAAGAGCTCTTGGGATGAAACCTCCTTCTTGTGGTTTTCCTGGCTCTGCATGATCTGGGTGCTGCCCATCCCTGCCCTCCCCTTTTCTTATTAAGATCAAGCCACAGCAGCTGACTTTCAGCTATCCCCATGCCAAGCTCCTTTCCACCTCAGGGCCTCTGTGCATGCTTTTTCCTCCACCTGGGTTTGTGTGTGTGTGAGTGTGTGTGCGTGTGTGTGCATGTGTGTGTGTGTGTGTGTTTGTTTTTTGTTTCTACCTCTGGCCAACTCAGACTCGTGGTTCTAATCTCAGCTTAGAAATCACTTCCTCCTGGAAGCCTTTTTATTTTGTACACCCCAGCTTAGGTTGGTTCCTCCAGATATTTGTTCTCCCAATACATTTATCTTCTTGTGTGCACCTATGGCCATTACTACTCCATTGCTGGAGTGGTGTGCTTGTCTTCGTACACTAAACATCTGTCGTGCTGTGACCATCCAGCATGTTCTGAGTGCCTTTCCTATATCTGAGAAACTTCAGCCCTCTCCAAGGTAGAGGTCAGAACTGTCCCAGCCTCCCTTGCAGCTAGTGGGTGGGGTCACAAGGGCACCACCGGTAGCTCTTTGGGACTAGGACTGGAAGGCAGCAAGAAGAGGAAGCTGGCCCCAGGTGGAATTTCATTTTTGCCAGCATGGCAGTGGGGGAGTACCACAAGGTCCAGGCCAGAGAAACCGGTGGAAGAGGATGGGGTATAAAATAGCAGGGTTGGGTGGGGGTGTTGAGAAGGGCGTGGCAGTCATTGGACGCCCCGTGGTACTGTTGGTGTGGTTTCCAGCAGTGGCTGGGCGGGTTGGAGAAGGAGGGCACAGCTGCTGGGCTCAGAAAGGTCCCTGAGACAAGGAAGGGGAGGGACTGAAAGGCCAGTGGGTCATTGACCTGGGCAGTACGGTCACCAGGATGAAGGTAGGGGTTGAGGGGCAAGGAGTACTCAGAGCCAGAGCCTCCAGCCTGAGGGGAAGCTTGTAAAGAGTGGGCCTGGGCAGGGGGGTGACACCATGGGAATGATATGCCAGAAGGAGACACAGGACAGGGTGGGGATGCGGGGGACCGGGGCAAGTGCACGGCACAGAAAGCCCCAGGACTGGCCTCCACTTCTGGTGCCTGAATGACCTGTCCAGTAACCCTGCGATGGCCTTTCCCTCCGGCTTTTGGGGCTACCAGAGGCCCGGGCCCTGGAGCTGTGAGGAACAGCAGGACTGCCTTCGGGGAAGATCTCGGCTTTGGAAACCAACAGGAAGCCACAGATTCTCTCTCTTCCCAGCTGCTCTGTCTCACTCTGTCTCTCTTGGTGTGGGTGTTCCCTTCTAAATGTTCTCTCACTCTATCTCTGTGTCTTTCCCTTTACGAGACCCAGGTTCCAGCTGCAGGGAAGTCACAGACAGCCCATCAGGCAGCTGTCCTGTCTCCCTGACACTAAAGTAAAAATCTGTGTCCTGGGACTGACGGGAGGTGGGGGGAGCTTTCCACTTGCACACAGGTGGCCGAGTGTCCCAGCTGTCAGAGTCTCCTGCCAGCACTGTTTGCACAGCCCCCATACCCTCTCTCCCTGTCTGTCTCTGTTTCTCTCCTCCTCTCTCTCTCTGTCTCTCTCTCTATCTCTCTTCCCTTC
>NW_006974936.1:0-3439 GCF_000164805.1 Carlito syrichta | reverse complement strand
CAAAATGTAGAAAACAAGATAAACGTGTAGAGGATCTCTAGTCCTGTTTTAGAAAGCATATGCATCAAAATACTTATAAAAATTTTTCTTTCTTTAGATTAACTCTGGCCCATGATCATATCATGGCTCTAAAGTGCATACACTTCCTAGCACTGCCTTCTCTAGAGAGGGGTCTGCAGCACCCTAGGTAAGGTTCTATCCGTACTGATTAATGTAAGACTTACCTTTCAGGTTCTTGTTTGGGTACCACTTGCTGGAATCCAGCTCCAGCAGGTCAGGATTTCCTGAAGGAGGAATGTCATTGGCGTAGGTGAAAACTTGGACACTCACTCTGTTGTTATGTAATACAGATGCTGATTTATTTTTCTTTTCAGTTCTTTTTATACTTTTAGTTACACACAGTTTGGCCTTCAAACCCACATGTACTTATTTTGTTTTGATAATTGTTCTAACCGGGATGAAATGTTGTCTATCTTCCCTCAAATTTGTTGCAATGTATCCATTTTTCAAAATGGGTTTTCTGCAACTTTTAACCCTTAGCATCTAAACTTTTGACAACTTAGTGTCTAACTTATTATTTCCTAATATTTTATTTTTTCTAAATACCATTACAAACTCTTTTATACTATTTTAGCCTTTCTATAATAATCTACTATAAAAATCAAAAAGTTTGTGCATACTGCAAATTATAGGGCCATTCATCTGTTTTCTTTCATAAATGGCTGCACCTAATATTAGAACAACAACATTATTGGTTATGTAAAAATTACCTATATAACACTTCACTTTTAGCAAAATGAAAAAAACATCCCCAAAGCTCCTAATTAGCAATCAATTTTGAAAACTAAAACTAATAAACCTATTATGATGCCAAAGATGATGTTTATAATTTGCTTCTATAGTCCTTTGACAGGGATAAGGAGAGCTGTGACGCACATTCAACCCAAGTCTTCCAGGGTTAGGAGAGTGCAAACTGCAGTTGTTTTTTTTTTGTTTTTGTTTTGTTTTGTTTTGTTTTTGTTTTTGTTTTTTTTTTTTGAGTTGGAGTCTCACTCTGTCACCGAGACTGGAGTGCAGTGGCCGCTCCTGGCCACTGCAGCCTCGACCTACTGGGCTCTGGTGATCCTTCCACCTCAGCCTTCCAAGTAGCCGGAATTACAGGCACACGCTACCACGCCCGGCTAATTTTCTGATTTTATTGTAGAGATGAGGTCTCACCTGCCCAGGCAGGTCTAGAACCCACAGGCTCAGGCAATCTGCTCACCTCAGCCTCCCAAAGGCACGGGATTACAGGCTGAGCCACCAAGCATGGCTGCAAACTGCAGTTTTTAATCATTGTTGCTGGTACAAGCACCAAACGTGTGGGGACAGAGAAACTCAAGTGGAGGGTCATATCTCAGCAGAAAAATTTCCATTTCACTAATTACTTGTTTCTACTAATAGATTCTCTTAATGGACTATTTTTTTGCATCTCCCAACTCTCCAGATACCGAGGTCAAATATAACAAGATGAGTAGAAGAAACAGGGCCGATAGCTGCCCACAGTTGCCCTGCAACCTGGGGTCTTTGGCCATCTAGAACCTGTCAACGTGAAGGTCTCTGAGGCTGGCTTCTGACACCAGGTATCGGAAGGGAGCGGGCCTTGCAGTGGTGCCCTGAGAGGGGTTTGGAGGTCAGGTGTGGGGGCTCACGCTTGTTATCCCTGTGCACTCAATGAATAAGGCAAGAGAATAGACTGAGCCCCCAGTTTCGAGATCCACCTGGACACCTTGGTGAGACGTTTTCTCTACAAGGAGCAAAAAAAAAAATGAGCTGAGCGAGGTGGTACTCCCTTGTTGTTCTGGCCACTTGTGAAGGCCAAGGTGGGAGGATTTCTGGAACCCAGCCAGAGGAGATCACAGTGGCCGTGAATGGCCCCTGAGCTCCAGCCTGAGTGACAGAGCAGGACTCCCACTCTTAATAATAATACCAACCTCTACCACCAACACAAACACAGGCCAGGCTCAGGTGCCCAACCTGACATCCCAGCCCTTCTGAGGCCTAGGCAAGTGGACGGCTTGAGTCTGCGGGGTCGACACCAGTACAGGACATGGGATGAGATGTTGTCTTGGCCATCAAAAATAATCCAATATTAGCTGGGCTTGGTGGCTCAGCCATGTGGTTCCAGCCACTCAGGTGGCTGATGTGGGAGGAATGCCAGAGCCCATCATGTGGAGTCCACATAGACTGTGAGCATGCCCCTGTGCTCCAGCCTGAGCGACAGAGCAGGATTCTGACTCCCAATAATAATAATCACCACCACTGTGTCGGAGGCCACTGAATCCTGTGTAGCTGGGACCATGGGCGGCACCATGCATGACTCGAGTGTTTGCATTCTGGAAAGCATTAGGTTTGCTACGTGACTCAGACTGGTCTTGAACTTCCGGGCTCCAGCGGTTCCTTGCCTCAGACAGCCTGATTGTCTGCCGATCCACCGTCTTTTGGGAACCCTAGGACCAAGTCTGAGACCTCCTTCCCCAATGATGTCTCTGTTCACGATGAACCCAACTCCATACACAAATGGATGCTCTTCTTTTCTTTCATTTTATTTTATTTTTTTGAGTCGAAATATCACTCTTTCACCCATGCTGGAGTGTGGTGACTCGCTCCTGGCCAGTGCAACATCGGCCCACCAGTCTCTGGCGAGCTGTACCACACAGGGCTTCCAATAAGCCAGAATGACAGACGTGCACCAACACACCCGGCTCACTTGTAATGGAGGGTGTAGAGATGAGTTCTCACAGAGTTACCTGGGCTCATCTCATACCCACGGGCTCTGGCTAGCTGCTGGCATCGGTCTTCCAAAGTGCTGGGATGACAAAGTTGAGCCCCCGAGCCTAGCCTCCATCCTTCGTCGAAAACAAACCAGAAGGTCAGGCATGGCAGCCCACGGCTGGAATTGCAGTGTTCTGGGAGTTTGAATAAGGAGGATGGCTGTAGTCCAGGAGATCCAGGTCAGCCTGGGCCATGTAGGGATAACCCGTTTCCGCATCTATCCAAACTGGGTGTCTGGGGTCATGGTGCCCGTCATCCTGGACACTCCAGAGACTGAGGCTGGACGATCACTGGAGCCCATGATTTTGAGGCTTGTGGTGAATGACGGTCGTGTCCCCGGGCTCCTGCCTGGGCCACAGAGCCAGACCCTGTCTCCAAAATCATCAGAATTGTACACAGATTCTCAACTGCGTGTGGTGTGTTCATAGGGCGACTGGCTTTAGAGACAGAAATATGGGACTTGGGGGGAAGAAATATTGCCAGGTGAAGGATGTGTCCTTGGCCTTTCTTGGGAAAAGGTCCTTGTTGCCAAGTAGGAGGCCTAGATCACCTGGGACACATTTCTCACCTCGGAGAGGAGAACTGGCAGGAACCCAGTCAGGGAGCCTCTGTAACTCTCACACCA
>NW_006974935.1:0-574 GCF_000164805.1 Carlito syrichta | reverse complement strand
GGACATTACACTACTATAGACTTTTAGCTATACACAATTTCTTTTTTTTGATGAGTCAGAGTCTCACTCTGTTACACAGGCTGGAGTGCAGTGTCATGCTCATGGCCAGCGTAGCCTCTGCCTGCTGGACTCAGGCGATCCTTCTACCTCAGCCTTCCAAGTAGCTGGAACTACAGGTGCATGCCACCATGCCTGGTGCATTTTTGATTTATTGTAGAGATGAGGTCTCACCGAGTTGCCTAGGCTGGTCTTGATTTGCAAAATTAGTAGGGATGTAGTTCAAGTTAATCAATTTCATTACTTGTTTGAACTCTGGTTTAAGGTTTTTTGTTTTTGAGTTGGAGTCTCACTCTGTTGCCCAGACTGGAGTACAGTGGCACGCCTCCGGCCACCACAGCCTTGACCTGCTGGGCTCTGGCGATCCTTCTGCCTCAGCCTTCCAAGTAGCTGGAAACACGCCCGGCTAATTTTTTGATTTATTGTAGAGATGAGGTCTCGCCAAGTTTCCCAGGTGGGTCTTGCACCCACGAGCTCAGGCATTCCACTCACCTCTTCCTCCCAAAGTGTGGGATTG
>NW_006974934.1:0-682 GCF_000164805.1 Carlito syrichta | reverse complement strand
TATTCCAGAATTTTCAGTTATCTAAATTTTTAAACTGTTGCAGAGCTCAAATACTTACTACTTGTAAATCTCAGTGTTATTTTGGTTTATACATATTGGGACCATAGTTCTCTTTTTTCTGTGTGCCTCATTTTGAATGGTTGGTGATTAAAAGTATCAGATTAATCGGATACTTTGTTGCAGAGTACAGCATTATGTCTTAGTTAGAGGAAATACTAGGGGATTCAGTGGAAATACTCTTTTAAAATGAAAATTGTGTTAAAATATAAAGGGAATGTGTAACATTTAATCAAAATTAACAAGCAGAAAATACAGAGTGCACCAAAAAAATTTACACATATTTTAAGAATGAAAAAAAGGTGTATTACATTATGATACTGTTTTATTTTCTAAAATATTTAAGGATTATTATGCATTCTGCCTTTTGAAAAGCACTTAGATACACTGAATCTCAAGATTCAGTTTTCTGATAATCATATAGATCTGGAATCTCAACAAGTTTCAATTTAGGCAGAATAAAACATTCAGAATTTATGTGAGAAACACTGTATTTCTCAATTTTGAATGCAGAATTATACCATGTATTCCAACATATTAAAAGGAAAAGGAGTTATCATTGGAGTATTATACAATTCTTAAAGATTCAGTTCCTGCATCATGAACATTTCTAGGCCCAATCCTG
>NW_006974933.1:0-1030 GCF_000164805.1 Carlito syrichta | reverse complement strand
CTGCTGCATCTCTCATCCCCACCTCCCAATTATAAAGCATTATCAGTCGGGCTCGGTGGCTCACCCTGTAATCCTGTGCCTTGGGATGCTGAGGTGAGTGGATTGCCTGAACCTGCAGGTTCGAGACCCGCGTGGGCAACTTGGCGAGACCTCATCTCTACAAGAAATCAAAAACTCAGCCAGGCGTGGTAGCATATGCCTGTAATTCCAGTTACTTGGAAGGCTGAAGCGGAAGGATCGCCGCAGCCCAGTGGGTCAAGGCTGCAGTGGCCAGGAGCGGCCACTGCACTCCAGTCTGGGCGACAGAATGAGACTCCAACTCAAAAAAAAGAAAAAAAGAAAAAGCATTCTCTATTTGTTTGGCACAGTTTCTATTGACAACCATCTTGTAACAAGGTGAGGGTCAATCTGAAACCAAGAAGGGAAGGGACCAGGAGAAGAGCCCTGAGGTCCTGATTTTCCTATGCCTGGAGCCCATCCTACCCATGGAGTTCCAGAAGTGTGAGGTGATAAGTATTGTTCAAGACCATTTGAATCAGACTTCTCTTGTAAGCAAAGACATCCTAACAAATACACTGATTTTTGTGTGTAACTAAGTCCCAGTAGAGTCTTCTCTCCTTTGACAGTAGTGAAGAAGATGCATTTAACATTTTGTGAGTTAATATTTTTTAGTCTGATGTCTCATAATTTAATGTATATTTATTTTGTTCTTGTTTAAAGTATATAACCAGGCCAGGCATGGTGGCTCGGTGGCTCAGCCTGTAAGCCCAGTATTTTGGGAGGCTGAGGTGAGTGGAATCCCTGAGCCTGTGGGTTCGAGACCCAATTGGACAACTTGGAGAGACCTGTCTCTACAATAAATCAAGAAACTAGCAGAGCGTGGTAGCATGAGCCAGTAGTTCTGGCTACTGGGAAGGCTGAAGAAGGATCGCCTGAGCCCGGCAGGTTGACGTTGGGATGACTGTGAGTGTGTCACTGCACACCAGCCTGGGCAACAGAGTGAGACTCCAACTCAAAAAATAAAAAAAAA
>NW_006974932.1:0-802 GCF_000164805.1 Carlito syrichta | reverse complement strand
AAATGAGGAAGGAAGGAAACGGTGGGAGCTTGAGGATGCTGGTAAGGCTCTGGTGGAGGTGAGGCACTTACCTTTCTGTGGGATGGCCCACTGCAGAGTCAAGGCTCAAGGCTGGGGTTCTGTGACCCATCAGGGTGAAGGCGCTGGAGGCCTGGTACCCAGCAGGGACTGGGCTGTTGGAATGGGATGTTGAGGTGCTTCCAAGTGCCCCTCCAGGCCCATGGCCTGTCCCTGTCTGCCTCACTCTGTGCACCACAAAGCAGCCTTTGTGGGTGGAGGCAGCAAGATGCTCCATGCACTATGCTTTCATTTGAGAGGTCCTGGCAGGATGGGAGATAGAACAGGAGTGAAGTCAAGTCAGGTCATTTGTTCTCCTGCTGCCTTCCTGATGGACACAGGTTCTGGGTTTGAACTCTGATTCTGGCACACACTTCCTGTGTGAGATTAGGTAGGTTGCTGATCCTCTCTGTGCTTCGAATTCTTGACAACATGTGGAAGACACCACTTTTCCTGAGGACCCTCACCATTTATTTTTGAGTTTCCTGATCTCCTTGCCTCTCACTTGTCCTTTGGGGCTCAAAGCTGACCATGTGGCTTGGGGCTACAGGCTATGCTAGAGACACACACTCAGGGCTCTTCCTCTCCTGATCTCTGAGAAGTCGTGCCCTGTGCAACCCTACTCCCAAGTGCTCCTCTTGCTGTCATTGGAAGGAAAAGGAGACGTGAGATCCCTCTCTCTCGGTGTGTTCCAGCCTGCGACTTCTCCTCTGCTTCCTTTCCTGCTCGCATGTGTGGCTTTTCC
>NW_006974931.1:0-688 GCF_000164805.1 Carlito syrichta | reverse complement strand
AGCTTTTAAAACATTCACTGCAATAACCAGCCTTGATGGAAGTGGGCCCTTTTGGAGTTTTGCATTTGGGAGCCACTGATCCGGCCAGGTCAGGGGAGTGCAAAATGAGGAAGGAAGGAAACGGTGGGAGCTTGAGGATGCTGGTAAGGCTCTGGTGGAGGTGAGGCACTTACCTTTCTGTGGGATGGCCCACTGCAGAGTCAAGGCTCAAGGCTGGGGTTCTGTGACCCATCAGGGTGAAAGCGCTGGAGGCCTGGTACCCAGCAGGGACTGGGCTGTTGGAATGGGATGTTGAGGTGCTTCCAAGTGCCCCTCCAGGCCCATGGCCTGTCCCTGTCTGCCTCACTCTGTGCACCACAAAGCAGCCTTTGTGGGTGGAGGCAGCAAGATGCTCCATGCCCTATGCTTTCATTTGAGAGGTCCTGGCAGGATGGGAGATAGAACAGGAGTGAAGTCAAGTCAGGTCATTTGTTCTCCTGCTGCCTTCCTGATGGACACAGGTTCTGGGTTTGAACTCTGATTCTGGCACACACTTCCTGTGTGAGATTAGGTAGGTTGCTGATCCTCTCTGTGCTTCGAATTCTTGACAACATGTGGAAGACACCACTTTTCCTGAGGACCCTCACCATTTATTTTTGAGTTTCCTGATCTCCTTGCCTCTCACTTGTCCTTTGGGGCTCAAAGCTGA
>NW_006974930.1:0-531 GCF_000164805.1 Carlito syrichta | reverse complement strand
TATTTGTCATTTTCTGTTTATGTGTGTACATGAAAGACTGAGTGCTCATCTTTCAATTTTGTTGTTGGTGGTGGTTTGTTTTTTTATCTTTTGTTCTTCTGTGTTTCTTATTTTCATTTCTTTTTGTTTATTTATTTTTTATATTTTGTTTTTATTTATTTATTTATTTATTTTTTAATTTTTTAATTTTTTATTATTTTATTATTCATATTTTTATTTTTTATTTAATATCTATTTATTCATATTTTTATTTATTTATTTATTTATTTATTTATTTATTTATTTATTTATTCAGAGTTGGAGTCTCACTCTGTTGCCAAGACTGGAGGGCAGTGGTCGCTCCTGGCCACTGCAGCCTTGACATGCTGGGCTCCGGCGTTCCTTCCACCTCAGCCTTCCAACTAGCCAGAATTATAGGCACACACAACCACACCCAGCTGATTTTTTTTTGATGTATTGTAGAGATGAGGTCTCGTCTGCCCAGGCGGGTCTCGAACCCACAGGATCAGGCAATCCACTCACCTCAGCTTC
>NW_006974929.1:0-605 GCF_000164805.1 Carlito syrichta | reverse complement strand
AATCAAAAGTTAGAAAAACTTAAGCTAAGTGAAGAAGGCATTTCAAAAGCCAAGGCAGGCCAAAAGCCAGGCATCTTCCGCCAAACATTTCCCCAAGTTGTGAATACAAAAAAAAAGATCTTGAAGGAAATTAAAGTGCTACGCCAGTGAACACACGAATGATAAGAAAGTGAAACAAACTTATGGCTGATATGTAGAACTTTTGGGGGGTCTGAATAGAAAATCAAACAAACCACGACATTCCCTTAAGTAAAAGCCTAATCCAGGGCAAGGTCTGATTCTTCAGTTCTGTGAAGCCTCAGAGAGGTGAAGAAGCTGCAGTAGAGTTTGAATGGGGCATATTTTAGATCATGAGGTTTAAGAAGAGACACTGTCTCTATAACGTAAAAGTGCAACTTAAAGCAGCAAGTCCTCATGGAGAAGCTGCAGCACGTTATCCAGAAGAGCTGGCTGAGACCATGGATGAAGGTGGCTACACTAAAAGACAAAATTTTGATGTAGATGACCCATCCTTATTTTGGAAGAAGATGTCATCTAGGACTTATATAGCTAAAGACAAGTCAATGCCAGGCTTCACAACTTCAAAAGACAGGCTGAATCTCTTG
>NW_006974928.1:1896-3274 GCF_000164805.1 Carlito syrichta | reverse complement strand
CAAATGTTTACTACGTACTTTTAATGGTAACAGGAATCATCGAATTCACGAAACTAGGAAACTTCTGGGCATCTGTCTTTTGATATACTGAATTTGGAATCCAAATTGGCAGGAAAAATCAAGGCATCTTACTGAGAATTAAAAGAAATCCGGTTCTAGGAGGTCTCATTTTCTGGAATCTACAGGTCCTCTTGATAAGGTTTAATCAGCAATCTGGGCTTCTGGGTCCCTACATTTTCAGAGCTACTTGCTCCGTGGACAAGCTAAATCTGTCATTACAGATCCTCAGAATCTTTCAGGTCCTCTTGTTAGTTGTAATCTAGGATTTGGCCCTAGAAATCCTGTAGTTTTCTGTGACCATCTATGACCATAATCATATTCCCCAGAATCAAAAGGTATATTGGTTCAAAATTCCTCGATTCAGGTGACCTCAAAGTACAGATAATTCTTGTGACTGGGCAGGTAGGCATTGGGGTTTTGGGTTTGGAATATTCCACATTTTGGGCGGTTCTTTTGAAGGGGATCCAAGAATCTTGGATTCCAGTTCCCAAATAACATTATGGACGTCTTTCTCCTGATATCCAAAAAACTGGAATTCTCGTTAACCAGGAACAGTCTCATCATCCTGCAGTGTGAAGCAGAAAACTGGATAATGGAGGTAGTCATATACAGGAAACTACTCGTCATATTGGTAAGGAGCTATAAGGAATCTTACTTATACGAGTCTTCAATACCAAAAAATACAGGCCGTCTTCCTAATATGTAACCACGAATCAGGTATTTCAAGTAGGAATCTGGGTAATGGGAGTTCTCACATGAAGGAAACTTCACTGCCTGTTGCTAAGTAAGAATAAGGAATCTGCGTTTCTCAGGTCCTCAAACCGCAAAAAGCTTAAGGTCATCTTGCTATGGGCTAAAGACGAATCATGGTGTTTTCGAGCATGAATCTCGAAAATGGAGTTCTTATTTACAGGCAACTACATGACTTTTTACTAAGAAAGAATAAGAAACCCGGATTACACAAGTCCTCAGTCCCAAAAATCTTCAGAGCATCTTGGAAAGTTCTAAAAAGAATCAGTTTTGAAGAACGATGTATCTAATGAGAATCCTAAAATACAGGAAAATACACAGAACCTTGCCGAGGGTGAAAACGAATTGGGGTTATAGCAGTCCTCAGTCCTTAAAATCAACAGGCCATCTCCTGTGGGCTAAACAAGTATCAGGGTTTAGAAGCTGGAACTTAGGTAAGAGCAGTCCTCATATGCAGAATCTGTATGATCTCTAGCTAAGGAGAATTAAGAAACCTCTTTTACATGATTCCTCTGTCACAATATCTACATGACATCTTGCTAATGACAAAACAAGAATCAGGGTTTCC
>NW_006974928.1:0-717 GCF_000164805.1 Carlito syrichta | reverse complement strand
ACTAAGTACAAATAAAGAATCATTGTTGTTCGCACCCTCAATCCAAAAAATTCCCAGCTTGTCTGCTATGGGACAAACACGAAACAGATCTTCGAGCTTCCAAAATATTTCAGAGCAATTTAGCATTCGGATATTATGAATTGGTCATTTCAGGACTCCAGCAACATTCTGGTCCTCTAAAAAGTTGTAAATGCTATTGGAGACTCAAAGTCCATTAGGTTCCTCAGAACAACTAAGGCCAGATTCCAGGACAAAACGAATCTTCTTGCCATTTTTGGAGGTAACTCTGGTCTTAAGGTGAACCCTGTAATCATTCCCTCCCATGTCTCTTTTTATTTTTAGAAGGGACAAGGGTTTTGTACTTGTCAAATGTTTACTATGGTAACCAGGAATCATGGAATCCTCGAACCTAGGAAATTTCTGGGCATCTCTCTTTTGATATACTGAATTTGGAATCAAAATCGACAGGAAAAATCAGGGCATCTTACTGAGAATAAAAAAAAATATCCGGTTCTAGGAGTTCTCATTTTCCAGAAATAACAGGGCCTCTTGATAAGGTTTAATCAGCAATCTGGGCTTCAGGGTCCCTGCATTTTCAGAGCGACTTGCTCTGTGGAGATGCGAAGTCTGTCATTACAGATCCTCAGGATCTTTGTGGTCCTCTTGTTCGTTGTAATCTAGGATTTGGCCCTAGAAATCCTGTCGTTTTCTGTGACC
>NW_006974927.1:0-889 GCF_000164805.1 Carlito syrichta | reverse complement strand
TCCATAAAAATTAGGTATGCCCCAGACTCTGTTCAAGTGAATAAGGGAACAGATTCGAGGTCTCTGCGCTGAAGAGCTCACTTGAACTCTGGTGTTTGATTTAAAACCTCTCCACACAGTACCGTAAGATCACACCATGCAAGTGGATTGCCTGACCCTGCGGGTTCAAGACCAGCCCAGGCAATTTGGTGAGATCTTGTCTCTACAATAAAATAAAAAATTAGCTATCCATGGGAGCACGCACCTGTATTTCTGGCAACTTGGAAAGCTTAGGACGAAGGAAGAAGGCTCCAGTGAGCCCAGCTGGTTCACCTGGGGTGACCATGTTGTATCACTGAACTCCAGCCTGGGTGACGAAGTGAGACTCCAACTCAAAAAAAAAAAAAAAAACCTGCCATGACACTCTGACCTACATACTCCCTCTGGTCCACCCCCAGTCAACTCACTCCACCAACCATCATCCATTCATAGCTTTTGGTGGCTTGCCATCTTGTCCTCATTTTCATTCAACCTTTGTAGTCATCCCTTGTATCTAGTCACTGCCCATGTCCTGCTGCTGGGCTAGCCTCAGAGCAAAATATCTCTCTCATCCATACTCAACACTTTAATACAGATACATACGTACCTCCTCTTATTGCTTCTAACAGGAGAAATCATACAGAATGAATCACTCTCTGTCCCTCACATAAATCTGGGGTATATATCAAGATATAGTAACTGAATGACCGACTTCTAGGGTGGGAGCCTCCAAGTTGTCAGTAAGGACCACATCTTCTTTCTCTGGGGTGGAGAATAAAGTTGGAATTTCCCATCTGATCAGAGGTAGTAGTTTTTATTTTGTAAGCCAGATGCTTACTCTCAGTAAACAGTAACCCCAAAAAGCATTAAG
>NW_006974926.1:0-592 GCF_000164805.1 Carlito syrichta | reverse complement strand
AATAATAAGGCATGGAGTATCTGACGGTACTAATAACTCAAGTAGTAACTGATGACGATAATAAGGCAAGGAGTATATGACGGCACTAATAAGGTAAGTAGTACCAGATGGCAAAATAAGGCTTGTAGTATCAGAAGGCACTAATAAGGCAAGTAATATCAGACGGCACTACTAAGGCAAGGAGTATCAGACGGCACTATTAAGTCAAGTAGTATCAGACGGCACTAACAAGGCAAGTGGTATCAGACAGCACTAACAACGCAAGTAGTATCAGACGGCACTAACAAGGCAAGTAGTATCAGATGGCACTAAAAAGGCAAGTAGTATCAAACGGCACTAACAACGCAAGTAGTATCAGACAACATTAAAAAGGCTGTTAGTATCAGACGACTTAAAGAAGGCAAGTAGTATCAGACGACACAAAGGAGGCAAGTAGTATAAGATGACACTAAGAAGGCAAGTATTTTCAGACGACAGTAAGAAGGCAAGTAGTATCAGACAACACTAAAAAGGCAAGATTTATCAGACGACAATAAGATGGCAAGTAATATCAGATGACAATAAGAAGGCAAGAAATATCAGACGACAGTAG
>NW_006974925.1:0-744 GCF_000164805.1 Carlito syrichta | reverse complement strand
TTATATGTTTAGTGCCGTCTGATACTACTTGCTTCTTAGTGTCGTCTGATACTACTTGCCTTCCTAGTGTCATCTGATACAACTTGCCCTCTTCATTTCGTCTGATACTACTGTCTTCCTAGTGTCGTCTGATAGTACTTTCTTTTTTTAAGTGTCGTCTTTTTATGCTTGCCTTCTTTGTGTCGTCTGATAGTACTTGCCTTGTTATTATCATCTGAAACTACTTAGCTGGTTAGTGCCATCTGATACTCCTTGCCTTGTTAGTGCCATCTGATACTTCTTGCCTTGTTAGTGCCATCTGATACTCCTTGCCTTGTTAGTGCCGTCTGACACTCCTTGCCTGTTACTGCCGTCTGATTCTCCTTGCCTTATTTGTGGCGTCTGATACTCCTTGGCATGTTAGTGCCGTCTGAAAATTTTTGCCTTATAGTGCCGTCTGATACTCCTTGCCATATTAGTGCCGTCTGATAGTCCTTGCCTTATTAGTGCCGTCAGATCCTTTTTGCCTTATTAGTGCCGTCTGATTCCTCTTGCCTTATTAGTGCCATCTGATACTCCTTGCCATATTAGTGCCGTCTGATAGTCCTTGCCTTATTAGTGCCGTCAGATCCTTTTTGCCTTATTAGTTCCGTCTGATACTCCTTGCCTTATTAGTGCCGTCTGATTCTACTTGCCTCATTTTTCCTGTCTGATACTCTTTGCCTTAATCATGCCGTGTTATACTACTTGCCTTATTAGGTCCGT
>NW_006974924.1:0-809 GCF_000164805.1 Carlito syrichta | reverse complement strand
GCTAGCCAGCTGACTTAAATACTTAGCTGCTTAGCTAGCTAGTGACATAACCAGCTAGCTACTAGTTAGCTACTCATGATCTAACGTGTTAGCTAGGTGACTTATTGATCTTAGCTCTTTAGCTAATGAGCTAGCTAGCTAAAACAAAGAACTGACTCAAGTCATTAGATAGGTAGCTAACTGACTCATCCAGCTGACTTAACACGTTAGCTAACTAGCTAGATTGCCTACTCAATCAGCTCTCTCAACCCGTTTCCTAACGTGCTAGCTAACTGACTCAACCAGCTGATTTAATACGTTAGTTAACTAGCTAACTACCTGACTCAGCCTGCTAACTTAACCCTTTATTTAACTAGATATCTAGCTGTCTTAACCAGCTGATGAAATTAGAAAACAGTCTTAACTAGCTGACTTAACTGGCAGAGTAAACTAGGTAGCTAGCTAACTTAACTACAGGAATTAAATACTTAGCTAACTATTTAACTAGCTGGATAACTTGCTGATTTAATTAATTTGCTAACTAGTCAGAAAGCAGACTTAAGTAGCTGACTTAAATAGTAAGCTAACAAGTGAGCTAGTTGATTTAGCTAGCCGACTTACCTAGCTAACTGGTTAGCTAGCTGACTTAGCTAACGGTCTTAACTAGCTGGATAACAAGATAACTAGCTGACTTAAGTTGGTTAACGAGTTAGCTAACTGTTTTAACTAGTTTAATTAGGTGATTTAATTAGTTGGTTAACGAGTTAGCTAGGTGATTTAACTTGTTGGTTGATGCATCAGCTGTCTAGTTAGCTGGTTTAATATGTTGG
>NW_006974923.1:0-800 GCF_000164805.1 Carlito syrichta | reverse complement strand
TACAAGTTAAAGGAAACTGATAGGCTTTTCAACTGATCGTGAAATGTCTCAGAAGAGAATAAAAGGGAGAACGTGTCGAAAGCGTGTACTATGAAGCCTCCTGCACCCAGACGAGACAAATATGCAGAGAATCTGGTCTATGCCTCCATCCCCTGTATGAAGAGGGTAGGAGCTTGACTGTCCGATTGTCTCTAGGAATAAGTACCACATGCATGCTATGTGGTATAGCCTATTGCTCTGGGAGTATGATTGTGTCTCATTGTCTCTGGGAGTAAGTACCATATCCGTGCTTTGTGGTACAGCCTATTGCTCCTAGGTTATAAACCTGACCACCAGGTTACTATACTGAATACTATAGGCCCTTGTAATACAATGGTGAGTATTTGTGTATCTACACATAGAAAAGGTACAGTAAAAATAATACAATATTATCATCTTATGGGACTACTGTCATGTATACAGTCAGTCATTCCAAGGGGAAGGACATATCCCAAAGGGAAGGACATACTGCACCACTTGGCAAAAGGGCTCTGGGGCATCAAACAATTACAAGGAAGTGATTCACCTGTACACTTCTAGATATTTTTGTGAGATACTCCACTAAGTTTTATTTTCCGTGAAAATACAAATTGTTTTGCAAGAAATACATTTTAGCAAAGGCATTTATGTTTCTATCAAGCTATATCACATTGACTACAGAAAATACCTTCTCTTTTAGGGCACAATATTCCCAAGGCAAAGCAAAATAATCATTGTTTGACATGTGTGTGTTACAGGTAATCCTGAATTAATGCAAATAG
>NW_006974922.1:0-787 GCF_000164805.1 Carlito syrichta | reverse complement strand
CTGCCAGGGAGCCTCGTGAACTTCTGCACCAAAGGTTTCCATCCATGGTGGGGGTTGGGCTGAGGGTGCTGAGCTTGGTGGACCCTCATATATGGAGAGTGGGGGGAAGGACTGGGAGAAAAGTTTGCAGGAGAATGAATTCTTCTTCTTTTCTTTCTTTCTTCTTCTTCTTCTTTCTATCTTCTTTCTATCTATCTATTATCTATCTTTAATCTTTCTATCTTTCTATCTTTCTTTCTTTCGTTCTTTCTTTCTTTTGTTCTTTCTTTCCTTCCTTCCTTCCTTCCATTCTCTCTTTCCTTTATTCTTTCTTTGTTCCTATCTTTCTTTCTTTTCTCTCCTCACTAGTATTGCTCAGGCTGCTCTCACACCACCCAACATGGGCCGTTGCCTCGGCCTGGGCCTCCAAACTGCTGTGATAACATGCTTTCCATTTAGTCAACATCCTGGTCTTCCTGCCTTGTCTTGAACTCTGTGCCAGAGGCGATCTTACCTCTGAGGCCTGCCCTCATCAAAGGTTTCCTGGATTGTGCTTGGGCTTGAGGTCAGGGCTTGCTATGGTGTCCAGACTGGTCTTGAGCTCCCGGGCTTGGCCATTTTCCTGTCTTGGCCTCCTGAGTGCCAAGGAGACAGTCATGTCACCCAATCATCCCTGACCCCAGAAAGTTTGAGAGTTCTGCCCTCCCTTTCCCCAAAGCAGTCCCAGGGAGTGGCGACCTGGTCCAACCTGGGGAATGAAACGGGCAGAAGTGTGGGTCCTGCAGCTGAGACACACCCCTGAGCCAGT
>NW_006974921.1:0-4599 GCF_000164805.1 Carlito syrichta | reverse complement strand
CTCTCTCTCTCTTTCTCCTCCTTGTCTCTGTTGAGCCCAAGCAATAATTTTCAAATATCCGTCCAATGCTTTCTTCATGGCAAAAATTATTGCCAGAGACCGCAGTGTTCGAGAAAGCTGCAAATCCTTCTTTCATTAACTCTTTAAATTAAGTGCTATATAAATATCCATAAAATGTCATATGACTAGGAACTTAAATGACTACTCTGTAATTTACAAATTTTCAGTTTTTCTTTATTGCCAGATCCATTTTTTTTCTCAGTGCCTCTTCTAATGTAGGTTTAAAAAATTCATTTATTGAACAAGGAGCCATGCAGCAAAAACACGAGTATCTTTATTTTTTTTAATGATAGAGCGGATTGTAATTCAGCCTGGAACCTTTCTGAAGATTAGCTCTATTCCTGAAGCTACGGTTTTCATAGCAAATTGTTTCTTACTTTTAAGAATAATATATCTAGCTTCTGTTATAAATATGATATTTATTTTCTTATATGTGTACTAAGGGCATAACAAAAACTTTTATTGTCAATTATTTTATCTAGATTCAAAGATTTTTAAAGGAATGCTTGATGCTAATTATTTTATATGAGACTTCCCATGTAGTAAATTAGATATTTTGTATAAACATATTTTAACTTACTGAAAGGTTAGAAAGCTGAACTGACTACAATCTTGTATTGAGGTTCTCATGACTTATTCTAAAAATAATATATATACCAAGTGCCAATTTTACCATATCATTTAGGTATAAGGGCCCTTTGGTAATTTGTATACTAATAATGATACCATAGCCAAGTAATTCTTCTTAGGTGTCTTATTAATTGCCTTTGTGCTAAGGTAAACACAAAGTTCACTGAGGAGTCAAGAAGCAAACTAACTTCTGTGTTTTCACTTTCACTACTGTGTAGGACATTTATTTACATAGTTTGCCAGTTCGCCAATGATGCTATGTTTTAAACTCAAGTTTGCATGTTCAAATCAGCTTGTTCAGTGTCTGCATGTATCCTTCTTCCCTTCCACACATTTCTTAAAACAAACATGCGGAAACGTCTCCCTTTCTTCTCAAGCATATATGCTGAAAGTCGGTGTCATAAGCATGTCTCAAAAGTTACCATTTGAAATAAGCAGTGACAGGACACCTTGCTGAAATATCCATATTTGTTGTCCAAAGTCATTTTCCAGGCCCCTGGGTTTGGGCATGATTTCCAGACCCGGTTTCTGAGAGAAGGGTTTGTTTCCCTGCATTTGACTTTTCCCTAAAGCTAAAGCTATTGGAGACTAAAGCTAGTGGAGAACGGAGACATGACTGCCTTTCCCTTCACAACACAAGAGTCTGGTGGCCATCATCATTTTTGATCACCAAATTAGCTTTAAGTTGCAAATAATTCTCATTAATCCCTAAGGACTTGTTCATTTCTGGCCTTGGGGTCATTGAACAGGGGCAGCAATTAGAATCTTTCTTTCTTTCTTTCTTTCTTTCTTTCTTTCTTTCTTTCTTTCTTTCTTTCTTTCTTTCTTTCTCTCTCCTTCCTCTTCTTCTTCCTCTTTCTCTTCTCCTCCTCCTCCTCCTCCTTCTCTCTCCCCCGCCTCCCCTCTCTCTCTCTTTCTTTCTTTCTTTCTTATTTTTTCTCTCAGAGTCTGAGTCTCACTCTGTCACCCAGGTTGGAGTGCACTGGCATGATCACAGCTCACTGCAGCCTCAACCTCCTGGGTTCAGGCAATCGTTCTGCTTCAGCCTCCCAAGTAGCTGAGTCTACAGGCACAAGCCACAGTACCAGGGACTATTTTCTGATTTCTATGGCTGTTGGTAAGTAAACTAATGATCTAGGTATGTTTCAAAATTTGTTAATCACATTTTTACTGATCCATCAGGAACTGTTTAAAATAGATGACTCCTGAAACTTATGTCTTGTGCAGAATGCCATCATATGAGGGATTTCTGATGACCCCAACACAGAGTTGTAGGTCCTTTCAGGCTTTCTAGGTTTGGAAACTCTATACTGCCAAAAAGAAAAACAGTTTTGAAATCATCTTGCCTGACAAGACCCAAACAAAAGAGTATGCATAAGTACTCTCATTGGTGTATATGCAAAAAGAAATAAAGAATACAATGAGAAAGTAAAGAATACACTCACAAGATGGTGTGACTGAGATTAAAGTACAGATAGTTAGCAGCAGCAAGTTATTCTAAAACTAGTACCACAGTAAAGAAAACCTTCTCATTTTTTTTTAACTTTTAAATTTTTTATTTTAAAATTCTGGGGTACAATTCAGGGTTAGGTATACAAATATCCATTGTGCACATACCCTTGTTGATGAGATGTGCCCCGCCGTTCCCCAGGCAGCTTTCCATTACTGCCAATCTTACCTCCCCACCCCCCACCCCCCACAGTTTCCGACTACTGTCAATCCCTTCCTTATAGTATTAGGACAGTTGTTCAAGGTCCACTTATGAGTGAGACCATGTGATACTGTTTGTCGTTTCTGTGAAAGATCACTCAGTATTATAGACTCTAAGTCCATCCAGGTTGCTGCAAAGTTCATGATTTTGTTCTTCTTTGTGGCTGTGTAATATTTCATCATGTATATGTACCACAATTTTTTTTATCCAGTCCTCTTTTCGTGGGCAGCACGGTTCGTTTCATGTTCTTGCTATTTTGAACAATGCTCTGAAAAACATACATGTGCAGGTATCATTTTTATAGAGTGATTTGAGTTCTTCTGGGTATATTCCAAGCAGGGGGAACGTGAGTTCATATGGAAGGTCATTTTTTGGAACTTTTAGGAATCGTCACACTGTTTTCCACAGATACTGTACTAGTTTACACTCCTACGAACAGTGTAGAAGTGTTCCCTTTTCACCACATCCTCTCCAGCATCTGTTTTTTTTGAGTTACTGATGGTGGCCATTCTGACTAGAGTTAGGTGGTATCTCAGTGCAGTTTTAATTTGCATTTCTTTGATGACTAGTGAGGCTGGACATTTTTTCATGTATCTGTTGGCTGCTCATATGTTTCTTTTGAAAACTGTCTATTCATATCTTTTGCCCACGTTGTAATGGGGCTGTTTCTTTTTTTCTTTTCAGCACGTTTGAGTTCCTTGTAGATCCTAGACATTAGGTCTTTGTCAGACACAGAGTTGGCAAATATTTTTTTCCCAGTCTTCCTGCTCTCTTGATGGTTTCTTTGGCTTTGCAGAAGCTTGTCAGTTTGATGTGGTCCCGCTTGTCTATCTTATCTCTTATGGCAAGGGTGCTTAGGCTTTTGATCAGGAATTGGTTGTCAGTTCCAATTTCCATAAGAGTGTCTTCTGCATTTTCCAAAGGTCTTAGAGTTTGAGATTTTACATTTAGATCTCTGATCTATTTAGAGTTAATTTTTGTGTATGGGGATAGGTAAGGGTCCTGTTTCAATCTTCTGCATGTGGTCAGTCAGTTTTCCCAGCACCATTTACTGAATAGCTTCTCCTCTCCCCAGTGGTAGGTGGTGGAGGCTTTGTCGAAGATGAGTTGGTTGAGAACTTGAGATTTTGCTTCTGGAATCTCCATTCTATTCCGTTAGTCTATATGCCTGTTCTTGTACCAATGTCAGGTTGTTTTGATTATTGTAGCTTTATAATAAAGTTTAAAGTCTGGGAGTGTGATACCTCCTGTTTTTGGTTGTTTTTGCTGAGGATTGTTTTGTAAAGCCTTCTCAATTTGTCCCTAATTTCATTTCCTCTTCAACTATGAGTTTATTCAGGGAAGACATTATTTTAAATTAGTACCATGTCTTACACATTTTGTGCTGTGTGCATGCATGCCTATAAAAAAATAAAATAAATGATGCCACATAGTTAATATCTTATTCTTCTTGGGGAATAGAACCAGGAGAAATGAGTGAGGTATAACTCTATAGCAAGGATATATTTCAGCTACCATCTGAGGTCTGTAGACCCATCAATACATTACTTTCTTTAAATCAACTCCAATCATTTCTGAGGAGTATTTTGCCTCCGTTGTTACTGAAAGTCTCTCTACCCTGCAAAGTTGCACAAATGTCCTGGTTCCTATAATATACTTAAACATGGTAGAATCTTTTCTAGTTGTAGGCCCCTGTTGGTCGCTTCCAAGATGCCACTTATGAAGCCAGCATGGCATCTTCAGATCTCACACTGTTACTTGCACTGACAGCAGGGGCATTTCTTTCTGTGCACCATATAGCTCTCACCTCCTGAAAACTGCCACTTCCCTGAAGTACTGACAGAGGCTTTTCAGGATCTGTGTATTTCTTACCATTTCCCAATTTCAGGGCCATCCATTTTTTTCTTTCTTGCTGTTCCTAGAAGAATCAATTTTATTCCTTCCTTAGGATAATCTCTTTAAGGAGTTTAGATTTTTATAAAAAGCAGTGAAAAATGTTTATTCTCAGAAGCTTCTACTTTCAGCCTGGCAAAAATCTCCAAGCAAAAATGAGCAACTTCATCAAAAAGGATGAAGAGGAATATATCAGAATAGCAAAGATGATTTAAATATTTTAGTAAATTAACTTGCTATAAGTCTATCTGAGAAGATGAATTATTTTCCCTTATCAGTTTGGCTGTGAAACATAGCCAGAGAGT
>NW_006974920.1:0-2905 GCF_000164805.1 Carlito syrichta | reverse complement strand
CATTTCCCTTGGACTGCAAGGGTCTAGGCGACCGGGGTGCATGTGTTAGTCTGGTGTCTTGCAGCTGGACTTGTGTGTGTCCTGGGCTTTTGAAGGAAACGCGCAGCGGCACACGCTGGAGCAGAAAACAGGACGGCCGCTGGGCCATGGGGTCAGGGAAGAACAATCAGCACTCCTGCCCACCCTCTCCAGGGCACTCAGCCCCAAGCTCCCTAGCCAGCCAAGCCACCTCTCCCTGTTGTGCGGTCCAGTCCACTCCAAGACTGTCTAGGGTCTGAGTCTGACTCTGCCAGTTCAGCCCCCAGATGATCAGTGGCCCACCACTCACCTGTCATCACCGGCTAATGTTTTTATTTATTGTACAGTCCAGTCTCACCAAGTTACCCAGGCTGGCCTCAAACCCGTGGGCTCCGACAATCTTCTCACCTCTGCCTCCCAAAGTGCTGGGATTACAGGTGTGAGCCACTGCACCTGGCTAAGACTGACTTTCTCAGTGGACAAACACAAAGGGTCCAGACCCAAGCCCTGTTGCTCCCTATGAGCCTAGAGAGACCTCACTGAGTCTCATTCCACAAATGAAGCATTTCTTCCTCATAGAACTGGGAAGACACCAGGAGATGAGATATTCAACAGATGTCAGCTACTATAGTGTTTACAGAAAAAGACACACATCGGGATTATTATTATTATTTTGGTTTTTTATCGTTTGTTTGTTTTGGGGTTTTTTTTTTCTGATTTAGAGACTCACTCTGTTGCCCTTGCTGGAGTGCATTGGCATGATCCCAGGCACCACAGCCTCTCCCTGCTTGGCTCAGGTGATTCTTCTTCCACGACGCCCAGCTAATTTTTTATTTTTAAATTTTGTAGAGTCAGGGTCTCACTCTGTTTCCCAGGCTGGTTTCAAACTCCTGGCTTCAAACAAATATACTGCCTTGGCTTCTCAATGTGCTGGGATTACAGGCATGAGCCACCACACCCAGCCATTAAACTGATAGCAATGGCTATTTTTTGAGAGAGACTGGGGTGAGGAAGAATGGATGGAGGGATCCTTGTCCTTTAATGACCTCTATATGGATTAAATGTTTTATTAGGCATTTATCACTTTTGTAATTAAAAAGCCATCAATAAGGATGAAAACACATTTGTTTATTAGCCGAGATCCCACTGTCGCCCAGACTGGAGTGCACTAGCACGATCCCAGTTCACTGCAGCCTCAACCTCTTGGGTTCAAACGACCCTTCTGCGTCAGCCTCCTGATTGGCTCAGACTACAAGTGACCACCACCGCACCCAGTTAATTCTGTGACTTTTTTGTGGAGACGAGGTCTTGCTCTGTTGCTCGGGCTGGTCTCAAACTCCTGGGCTCATGCAATCCTCCTGCCTCGGCCTCCCAAAGTGCTGGGGTTACAGGCATGAGCCACCGCACCTGGCCAACACGGATTTTTGCTTGAGCCCAGGAGGTCGAGGCTGAGTGGAGCCAGGATTGTGCCACGCACTCCAGCATGGGTGACAGAATGAGACCTTGTCTCAAAGAAACAGAAAATGCCAGGCATGGCGGCTCCCACCTGTTATCTCAGCACGTGGGGAGGCCGAGGCAGGAGGAGTGCTCGAGCGCAGGAGTTCGAGACCAGCCCAAGCAACAGAGCGGAAGACCCCGAAGAGGGCCGATCGGGGTGGGCAGCTGTAGGGATGGAGAGGGGGGCGGGGCAGCAGTGACTTCCACGGGTGGGGCCCAGACACACAGGGGAGCGGAAGGTCCCGCGGCCAAGTGGGTTCGTCCGGACAGTCCTGGGGAGGGATCCGACGGGACGGGCGGCTTGGACCGACAGCCCGCTCCCGGAGGAAAGGGCCACCGCGGGGCCAGGAAGCAGGAGCAGCCGCCAAACCGAGGGACGGACCGGATGGGGCTGGAAGGGGGCGGAATCACTTCCGGTCGGGGGGCTCTGAGAGAGGCAGCCCCTGGAGGACGGGACGGATGTCCCTGGAGGTGACTTGCGGGGCAAGGTCTGTGGCAGGGGTGTCGGAGGCAGCGGCTGTGGAGTGTGGCATTTCCCCCCGCTGTCCGTTCTGCCGACCACTCCGGAACCCTGGAGTCCGAGGCTCCGGGGCGGTGGGGGTCGATGGCGTAAGAGGGCCCAGCACGGGGCCCGAGAGCGGCATCTCCGATCCCTGGGAAACGGAAACCGCGAGGGAGACCATAACCGTCCCCCAGAAGCTGTGCGCGCATCTGGCGAGAGTCCCCGCGGCACGCGCAGGCAGCTTTCGTGTGACTCCGCTCTAGCCTCAGGGCCTGGCCACGCCTCTCTTTGTGCCTGTCATCCTCATTGACCAATGGGATGAGAGAACTCGTGCCACGCCCTCCACATTCCACGTTGGGTTGCCTATATATAGCCCCGACCGGCCTATTCTGGCTCACTCACAGCTGTGCAGTGGCCGCCTTGAGTTTCCTAGTGGTTGCACGGATCGCGGTGATGTGGCCCTCCCCTTACCCCCCTTCTGGCCCCCCCTTTTCTGTGACGTCGGAAGAAACCCGACGGAGAAGATTGGCTCAGGCCACAATGAAGGTACACCCGCGGGTCTTGGCGCCCTGACCCAGCCTGATCGCCCTCCAACGGAGGACTGTGGTCGAGTCTGTGCCATTCCTGAGGCACACCGGCTAGCCCCTGGGCACCCCTGCGCTCCCCCAACCACGATCTTTTCAGGCAGCCTCGCTCCCTCAGCAGCCCAGCCCCTGCCCTTGCCAGTCACCCCCGGTGACGGTGACTTTGGGCAAGTGACTCCCAGGGTGCCCCCTCCGAACTTGGCCCTCGCCTCCTGCCCCGATCCGGGGCTCCCTGGGCTCCCGTCTCCATAACTGGGTCCTGGCCCTGCGATGCCCTCCCCCATGGCGAAGTGGCCACTGGGGG
>NW_006974919.1:0-609 GCF_000164805.1 Carlito syrichta | reverse complement strand
TTGAGAGTCAAGCCCTCCCTTTCCAGAGGCAGCCCCTGGGAAAAGCGAGTGGGTCCACTCTGGGGAATGAGGTGTGAGGAGGGGTGGGTGCTCCAGCAAAGACACATCCATGTGCTAGGTCCTCCCCTGGAGGGGGGCATAGCAGGCAAATCCGGATACCCTGTCCAGAGTCCTGGGACATTGGAAGGGTGTGGGACACGTGGTGGGGCCTCGAGAGGGGTTTGGAGGCCAGAAACATGGGCTCATACTTGTCATTCTATCAATTTGGTAGGCTGAGGAAAGAGGATGGCCTGAGCCCCTGGGTTCAAGTACAACCCGGGCACCTTGGCGAGACATCAACTCTACAAGAAGCCAAAAAAAATTAGCCAAGCATGGTAGTGCATGCCTTTCATTCTGGTCACTCGCGATGACATGGCGGAAGTATCACCAGGGATGTCAGTGGAGGCCTCTTGGCTGAGAGCAGGCCCCCTGCCCTTTGGCCTGGGTGACAGAGCGGGACACTGACTCAGAATAATAATATCAACCACCACCACCACCACAACTACAGGCCGTGCTCAGGGGCTCAGACTTGCATCCTGGTCCTTCAGAGACCCAGGCTAGTGGACAGCC
>NW_006974918.1:0-878 GCF_000164805.1 Carlito syrichta | reverse complement strand
TCTATTGGCTAGCTAGCTGACTAGTTAGTAAAGCAAGCTGGGTACCTGGATGGCTATCTAAGTCAGCTAGTTAAGTCAGCTGGTTAGTCAGCTGGCTAGCTTGGTGGCTGTCATGTTAAGATGGCTGGTTAGCAGCCTATTCAGTTAGGTGGCCAGATAATTAAGACAGCAAGTTAGGTAGTCAAACACCAGGGTGGCTGGCTAGTTAAGCCAGCTTTCTATTCCACTGTCCAGCCAGATGGCTGGCTATTTAAGCTGGCTGGCTAGCCAGGTTGCCTAGCCAGCTACCCAGCCAGGTAGCTAGCTAGTTAATCCAACTGGGTAGCCATCTAGTCAACCAGATAGCCTGCTTGTTAAGTCAACTGGCTAGCCACCTACCCAGCCAAATAGCTTGTCAGATAGTTAAGTCAGCTAGCTAGCCAGCTAGCTAGTTAAGTCAGCTAGAAAGTCAGCTAATAATTCAGCTAGCTAGTTAAGTCAGCTAGCTAGTCAGATTACTTGTCAAATAGCTACTTAAATCAGCTATCTAGTCAGCTAGCTAGTCAGCTAGATAATTAAGTCAGCTAGTCAGCTAACTAGCCAGTTAGATAGCTAGTTAAGTCACTCTGCTAGTCAGCTAGATAGATTGTTTACTAGCTAGTTATATCAGCTAGATATCCTGCTAGCTAGCCAGCTAGCTAGTTAAGTCAGCTAGCATACCAGCTAGTTACTTAGCTAACTAGTTGGCTAACAACTCAGCTAGCTGGTCAGCTAACTAGTGGGCAAGCTTGCTTTCCATCAGGTCAGCTAAATATCCAGCTCGCTCGCCTGCCAACCAGTCAGCAAAATAGTCGGCTTGTTCACCAGCCCAAAGGTCAATGAACTTGTCGAATCGCTCG
>NW_006974917.1:0-737 GCF_000164805.1 Carlito syrichta | reverse complement strand
CTTGCATGAGGCTCAGTGGAGGCAGAGGTGCACATATGGGTGATGTACATGGCAAGGAAAGCATGCACAATATCAGCAAAGACCGAGGTCACAACTTGTGTGTGTAGGCTCAGGGAGAGGCTGCATGCATGAATGTCAGCAGGGTCCGAGGGCACACACAGGGATATTGGTTGAGACACACATGAGATTGTTGGCAGAGGTCAAAAACATGTGCATGGGTGTCTGTGGAGGTCAAGTGCTCATGCACGGGTGTTGACCTAGGCCAAAGTTGTGCACACAAGAGTCAGCAAAGTCCAAAGACGTGTGTGTAGGTGTCATCCTAGATTGAAGGCACATGTTCGAGTGTCAGCAGAGGCCAAGGTCATGCCCATGGGTGTCGACCAAGTCTGAGGGCATGTGTGCAAGTGTCTCAGAGGTCGAGGTGTTGTTTAGGTGTTGTCCTAGGCCAAGGGCTAGCAAAAGTGTTTTGGCAGAGGACAGGGACATGCGCGCCTGCTTTTGGCCAAGGCAGAAGACATGCATGCAAGTGTTGTTGAAGTCAAGGAGCACAAGCAAGTGTCAAAAAAGATTGAGGGCACACGCATGTGTGTCAGCAGAGACCAATGGCATACGTGCTTTACCATCTGAGTCTGAGGTCATGTGCATGAGTGTTCTCAGAAACTGAGACTGCATGGGTGTCGTTCAAGGTCGAGGGCATGCAAGCAAGTGTCAGCGGGCTCAGAAGGCTGAGGCCAAGG
>NW_006974916.1:0-566 GCF_000164805.1 Carlito syrichta | reverse complement strand
TCAAGGATACAGTTAAAGAATCACTCATCAGATCAAGAATCAAAAACCAAAAAAATGAATTGAGTGAAAAAAGAAACTGTGACAAAAATAATCAAGCTAAAATATCAGGCCGGGCACAGTGACTCATGCCTACAGTCCCAGCACTTTGGGAGGTTGTGGGGTTGACTGCTTGGGCCCAGGAGTTCAAGAATAGCCTGGGAAACATAATAAGACCTTATGTCAAAAAACATAAAAAAATAAAAATAACAAACAGAAAGAGAACTGGAAATCTCACAAAACGTGAAAATGAAACAATACACTTCTAAACAGTCCATGGGTTCAGACAGAAAGTATCGAAGAAAATTTAAAAATAGACTTGAATGGAGATAACCTTACAATGTATAAAACATATGGAGGTCGGGCTTGGTGGCTCAGCCTGGAATCCCAGCACTTTGGGAGGCCGAGGAGAGTGAATTGCATGAGTCCGCAGCTTTGAAAGCAGTCCGGGAAAATTGGCGAGACCTCGTCTCTACAATAAATCAAAAAATTAGCTGTGCAAGTTAGCGCACACCTGTAGTTCGACTACA
>NW_006974915.1:0-666 GCF_000164805.1 Carlito syrichta | reverse complement strand
CTACTGATACCTTCCAATGTCTAACCTCCAGAACTATGAGGCAACAAAATTCAGAGTCCTTCCACTCAGTTAGTGGTACTTTGCTATGGCAGTTCATATAAGCAAGCTGCTTCCCGAGTTCTTTGAATCTCAGCATCGTCTTCTGGAAAATATGGAGAAAGAATTTAATAGCAACAATAGATTGCATCCTCCCAAAATGCCCAAGACAGTGCTTCCTTCAGTTGATCATGGCGAGCCTTTTCTTGGTTGGTGATTTTTGATTCAACTGTAACCTACAGACCGAGAGAAGAGTGGTACGCCATGCCTTCTGTAATCAGAACACAGGAGCTCCCACCTTATCTGCTGGGAAACTTGCTGTGGAGTCCTGAGCCACCTTGCAGGAGGCCAGGTCCTCCCGAGATGTCCATGTGGCGAGGGAGCCCAGGTCACATGAGAGACCACAGCAGAGAAGCCAGTCAACAGCCCCACCTGTGGCCCAATTGATAGCCAGCATCCATCACTGGGCATGTCGGTGAAGTCGTCCCCAGACATTCTGGATCCCACCATGACGTCTCCCCCAGCCCAGAGAATTTTCCCAAGGTAGAGCTCCAGACATCCTCAAGAAAATCCACGTCTATGAATGTCTTCCTATATTTCTGACTGGCAGAACCCACGGACATGAAACGG
>NW_006974914.1:0-3961 GCF_000164805.1 Carlito syrichta | reverse complement strand
TTTATAACAAAAGTAAAACATGAGGACTTTAAAAAGCTTTTTATAGTCATTCATGTGTGTGTATGTGTGTGTGTTTCAGACTGTGTAATTATGTTATCTGTGTAATTTGCATCTGCTTTTTTCACGTTCAATGACCTCATACACATTTGTCCATGTGACTACAAAGTCTTAAAAACCACCCATTTTAATGACTGTCTCACTGTCCATCAAGTTGTCATACTGTCATTTACTTTACTATTCCTCTGCAGATGTTTCCTGCCTCTAAGTGGCTTTTAGATGGTCACTTTGAAGGTGGCACATGGAAGAGTGGGCAACAAATATGTTTCATCACTTAGCTCCCCACCACACACACACACAACTACCAGGGAAGAATCCTAAACAGTTTCAAGGACTTTCAATATAGTGGAGGAGGAGGGTGAGATAAGGATTACCTTCCTTCTAAATGCAGACATGTGGTACCCCAAAGTGTTAAACCCACCTCAGATGCTTATGTGGACCCAGGATTGGGGGTGAGGGGTTGAGAGGGCAGGTATTGCCTATTCTTTTCTGTCTCCTGTACCTCTCCCCAACCACCTCTTAGTGATATCAAAATGATATAGATCTAGAGCAGTAGCTTCAAAAAAGCAAGTCAGTTCTTATTGATCTGCCAAAAAGTCACTCAAGCAGTATTGCTGAGTGGTTAAGACCATGGACTCTGAAGTCTGACAGAATCCTGTCTCTTGCACTTAGGAGCCCAAGATCTTGGGCAGACTGCTTCACCTCTCTGTGTCTTATTGCCTCATTTGCAAAATGGGGGGAATAATGAGACTTACCTCTCAGGTCTTCTGAGAAACACCTGTGAAGAATAAAGGGGTTGGGAGTAGGAGGAATTTGAGATGAATGGGGCCATCAGACGGCAATGCTGGTTAGAAACCTATGGAAGGAGAGCAGGAGGAAGCCAGGATTGAGTGAGAGAACCCCGGAAGGGTCTCAGCTCTGCTGGACCAATGCAAAGGCCCCAGGCAAAGACTGAGTTGGACAGGAATGGTGCAAGCCACCCCACTATGTTCAGTCACTGAGCAGCCAGGGAGAGCAGGGAGGTAAAAGCTGTGAGCGGGCTGCCCTTTCCTCGGGGTCTATTAAGAAAATTTGAGCCATACACCTCCATGGCTGCCATGTGAACTCACTGGGTTAAGTAAAGCACTCAGGGCCATATGTGGCCTAAAGGAAGTCCATGAAAGTTAAAACTGCTCCCAATGATTTATAACTCACAAAGCTCCTTCACATATATTACTCCACAATCATCACAATCACCCCCATGCAGCCTGTATTTTATCCCCCTTTGACAGATGAGAAGGCTCTGGGATGTCCTATGATTTCCCAGTCACACAGTTAGTCAGTGGTGGGGGTGTGACATGACTCTTAGCCCCTTAAAAGTTAGGCCTATGTGGTCCTTATCTCAGAATCCTGCAGTAGCAGTTCAGATGTGGATGAAGATAACACAAAATGTTGTCCTCAAAAAGCTCAATTTTTTGTGAGTTAGATATACAAATACATAATTCTGAGAGAGCTAACATGTGGAATTACTTCCCGTTCCCAGACGCACAAGGTACATTTTCCTCCTCCTGCCTCCAGCCCCCAACCTCTCTTTGTGCTGGCTTCTCAGCCTGGAGGACACAGTCTACCTGCTGAAATCCACTCATCTTATTTTTGAGTTGGAGTCTCACTCTGTCGCCCAGACTGGAGTGCAGTGGCTGATCCCGGCCACCACAGCCTCGCCTACTGGGCTCCGGCGATCCTTCTGCCTCAGCCTTCCAAGTAGCCGGAATTACAGGCATGTGCTACCACGCCCGGCTGATTTTTTGATTTATTGTAGAGATGAGGTCTCGCTGCCCAGGCGGGTCTCGAACCCGCGGGCTCAGGCAATCCACTCACCTCAGCCTCCCAAAGGCACGGGATTACAGGCTGAGCCACCGAGCCTGGCTTCCACTCATCTTTTAATGCCGTGAACATTTTCTCCCAGGCACAATCTCATCCCACTCAGGAGGGGAATTGCTTCACTTCTCTGTGCTTCTATGTGCCAAACTTTGTCCCAAAGCAATGTCACTCTGCCCTGCTGTAGAGTGAGTTCACTCATCAGTCACCTGCAGTAGACAGTGAGCACCTTGAAGGCAAAAACCACTCATGAGTTCTCTACAAATCTCCCACTGGGTCCAATGGCAGCAGTAATAGGTAATTGATCAATGTGCCAAGCATAAGTGAGCCTACCGACTTCATGTAGGGGTGGGGGTATAGAAGAGGTGGAAAGTCGGCCCTTGGGAGTGGTCATTCACATGATCATAGATGCAGAGGATGCATGTGACTGCAGTGATGGAAAGACCAACAAGAGGCAGGGTGGAGGGACCCTTAAGACAGACTAGGTACAAGGGTGGGCATCTTTCTTGAACTGAGATTTCGGGTTGTATCATTCTATGCTTGTATTCCCTGGGGCCTAGCACAGTGTGAGGCACATGGTGGGTATTCAGTAAGATTGGAAGGAAGGAAGGAAGGAAGGAAGGAAGGAAGGAAGGAAGGAAGGAAGGAAAAGGTGGGGGTTAATTTGAATCCAGACCAGGGACTTTGAATGAGACCTAATACTTCAATCCAGATGCTGCTTCAAGCCAGCTACAGTGGATCCCAGCCAGGGAAAATTTTGCCCACAAGAAGTTCTTGGCTGGGCTTGGTGGCTCAGTCTGTAATCCCAGCACTTCGGGAGACCAAGGCGAGAGGATTGCCTGAGCCCACGGGTTCAAGACCCACCTGGGCAACTTGGCGAGACCCCATCTCTACAATAAATCAAAAATTAGCCAGGCATGGTAGCGTGGGCCTGTAGTTCCAGTTACTTGGAGGACTGAGGTGGAAGGGTCGCCAGAGTCCAGCAGGTCGAGGCTGCAGAGTGGTCAGGAGCATGCCACTGTACTCCAGCCTGGGTGACAGAGTGAGACTCCAACTCAAAAAAAAAATGTTCTTCAGCAATGTATGAAGATATTTTTGATGGTCACAACTTGGGGTGCTACTGGCTTCTAATAACTAGAGGCTAGAGATGCTAGTAAATATGCTCCATTGTGTAAGTCAGCCCTCACATTAAAGAAGTATCCAAACCGGATGTCAACAGTGCCACTGTTGAGAAGCCATGAAATAACCCCAAAGCCTACAGCTGGGGCTTGGAAGACTGTGTCTGAGAGAGATTTGTCTGGTCCAAATCATCCTTGGTTCCTAGTATGGGCACCACCTGAGAGACCTGAGTCTCCAGGTCCTTCCAAAGGTGACACCTGGGTGCAGGTAGAAATCCAGCAAGCTTCCTACTCCTTCTCTTTTCCCGAATTCAGTTCTTCCCACTTAACCTGGCAGCTTGTTGAAAAAAAATAGGAATACTGGGAGCAGACTCAGTAAATGGATGCTGTCTGTTCCAGAAGCTGCTCAGAGATCCACTGTACATTGGCCTGAAATACCAGCGTATATGTGGGAAAGAGTACTATGACTTGCTGGATGAGTTCGTGCAGGTTGTGACAGACAAGTAAGTGGGCTGGTCTGCACCTTTAGAAAGGAGACTCTTAAGAGATGTCATGACTGAAGTCAACACTAGTTTTGGCAGATACACAACAAGAGGCAGTAGGTGCCTATTTTTCCAGGTGTTCTGAAAAATCCCAACTTGATCCCACAGACTAATAATACTGGAAGTCAAATGGGTTTATTCCCTGGGAGAATCCTCGGGTGTGGAGAGGAAACGAAATAAGAGAGGGCTGATGGCAGTAGGCTCTGTGATCTGAAGGTCGTTGTCCCAGAAGTAAAACGCCCTGAAGGCCTGAGCTGTTTCGGGTTCTCAGCATGAATAGAGATGTTGAAGTGACGGAGGAAAAACTCATGCCCTTCTGAGGAAATGGCCTTGGAAGGCAGCATGCCATATTTGTCCTCATTTTCCACTTCTATGTGAGGATAGGGA
>NW_006974913.1:0-747 GCF_000164805.1 Carlito syrichta | reverse complement strand
GAGATGAGGTCTCATCGAGGTGCCCGGTCAAGTCTCAGAGTGCAGACTCTCGCCGGTCACTGGCCTAGGCCTCCCAAAGTGCTGGGATGAGGAGACTGAGCCCACAAACGCGATCTTGATCATTCATAGAAAACGAACCAGAAGGCCTGGCATGATGGCACACACCTGGAATCCCCATGCTCTGGAAGGCTGAGGCACAAATTTGGCTGGAGCCCAGGAGTTCAAGGCCAGCCTGGGCCACACAAGGAGACACTGTCTCCTCACCCATATGAACAGGGGGTCTGGGAACAATGTACCTGTCATCCCGGCCACTCCAGAGCCAGAAGGGGGAGGATTGTCAGAGCTCACAATTTCGAGGCTGGTGGTGAATAACGATCGTGACTCCAAGCCCCAGCCTGGGCCACAGAGCCAGACCCTGTCTCCAAAAACATCAGAGTCATACACAGATTCTCAACTGCGTGTGGTGTGTTCATAGGGCGACTGGCTTTAGAGCCAGGAAAAATGGGTTTGTCCCCAGGTGAGGGATATAACCCGGGTATTTCTTTGCGGAAATTCCTCATTGCCGAGTCAGAGCTTTGCACTGCTTGGGGCAAATTTCTAACCACGGAGAGGAGAGATGGCAGGAACCCAGCCAGAAAACCTCGGGAACTCACACTCCAGAGCAAAGGCAGTTATTGAGGTGCTTGGGGCTGGAAGGTGCCGAGCTTGGGGGGACCCTCACATTTCCAGGGGCAAAGGGGGAAAGGG
>NW_006974912.1:5693-10740 GCF_000164805.1 Carlito syrichta | reverse complement strand
GACTTAACGAGTTAGTTAACTGGTTGTCTACACAGCTATCCAACTGGCTTAACTAGCTAGCTACCTGGCTGGCTAGTTGGCTAGACAGGCGGCTAGCTAGCTAGTGGGCTGAAATGGTGGCTAGCCAGCCGGCAAACAGCCTTCTGGGTGGCTGGACAGTCGGATACCCATCTGGATTAACTAGCCAGTCAGACTTCTGGTCAACCATCTAGCCCAGTGGCTTAACTAGCGGGCAACCTAACTGACCAGGCTGCTAACCAGCCAGCTTAACTTGCCAGGGACCTAGCTAGTCTGCCAGCTAACAAGCTTACTTAACTAGCTGATTTAACTAGATAGCCATCCATCTAGCCAGCTGGCTTAACTAGCTAGCCAACTAGCTAGCCAGCTGACTAGCCAGCTCACTTAACTCACTGAATTAACTAGCTAGTCAGCTGGCTAGTCAGCTGATTTAATTACCTAACTACCTGCCTATCCAATTGTCTAGCCAGCTGACTTAACTACCTGACTTAAACTAGCCAGCTGGCTAGCCAGCTAATGTAAGTAGCGAGCTACCTAGATAGTCAATTGGCCAGCCACTTGAATTAACTAGCTGACTTAACCAGCTAGCCAGCTTGCTAGCCAGCTGACTCAAATAGCTGACATAAGTAGATAGCCAGCTGGCTAGCTAACTGACTTAACTAGCAGACATCACTAGCTAGACAGGTGGCTAACAAGCTGACTTAAATAGCTATCTACCTATGTATCTCGCTGGCTTCCCAGCTTACTTAACTACCTAGCTAACTAACTAAACTGCTGGAAAGCAAGCTGACTTAACTAGGTGACTTAAGTAGCTAGCCAGCTGGCTAGCCAGCTGACTTAAGAAGCTAGCTACCCAGCAAGTCCGCTGGCTAGTCAGTTGACTTAACTAACTGACTTAACTAGCTAGTTACCCAGGTACTAGCTGACTTTACTAGCTGAAATAACTATCTAGCTACATAGCAAGCTAACTACCTAGCTAGGTGACTTAACTAGCTGACTTAACTACCTAGATAGCTCATATAACTAGCTGACTTAAGTAGATATCTACCTAGCTAGCAATTTGACTTAACTAGCTGAAATAACTAGCTACTTAGTTGTCTAGTCATCTGACTTAACTAGTTTTTTAACTAGCAAGCGAGCTGATTAGCCAACTGACTTAATGGGGTGACAAATAGCTAGCCAGCAGGTTAGCAAGCTTACTTAACTAGTTTATTAATGAACTATGCAGCTGGCCAGCCAGGTGACTATACTAGCTGACTTAACTAGATATTCAGGCGGCTAGCCAGCTAACCTAACTAGCTCTCCACCTCTCTAGCCACATGGATAGTCAGCAGATTTAACTAACTTACATGACTAGCTAGTCAGCTGTCTAGCCAACCGACTTAATTAGGTCACTACCTAGTCAACCAGTTTGCTATCCATCTGCCTTAACTAGCTGTCTTAACTAGCTGGCCTGTTTTCTAGGCAGTTGAATTAACTAGTTTGCTACATAGCTAGCCACCAGCAGAATTAACTAGGTGACTTATCTAGCTAGCTAGCTGTCTAGCTAGCTGACTTAACTAGCAAGCTGCGTAGCTGACTTAACTACAAGCTGCAAGCTGTGTAGCTAGCCAGCTGCCTTCTCAGTTGACTTAACTAGCTGACTTAACTAGCTAGCTACCTAGCTAGCTAGCTGATTAAACTAGCTGAAATAACTAGCTAGCCTGCTGTCTAGCCATCTGAATTAACTAGTTTTTTTAACTAGCTAGGGAGATGGCTAGCCAACTGACTTAATGAGGTGATTTAACTAGTTATCCAGCTGGTTAGTTACCTGACTTAACTAGGTGATTATTGAGCTAGGCAGCTCACCAGCCAGGTGACTAAACTAGCTGACTTAACTAGATATCCAGTTGGACAGTCAGCTGACTTAACTAGTGCTCTAGCCTCTAGCCACCTGGATAGCCAGCTGACTTAACTAAATGACTTAGTTAGCTAGCCAGCTGGGTAGCCAACTGACTTTAGTTGGTTACTAACTAGCCAGTCAGCTGGCTAGCCAGCTGACTTAACTAGCTGTCTTAACTAGCTGGCCTGCTTTCTAGCCAGTTGAATTAACTAGCTTGCCTCATAGCTAGCCAGCTGGCTATCCAGCTGAATTAACTAGGTGACTTATCTAGCTAGCTAGCTGTCTAGCCAGCTGACTTAACTAGCAGCCTACCTAGGGATCCAGATGGCTAGTCAGCTGACTTAACTAGGTGACTAAACTAGCTAGCCAGCTGGTTAGACAGCTGACATAACTATCTAGCTACCTAGATTGCAAGCTGGCAAGCCAGCTGTCTTAACTAGCTGACTTAAATAGCTAGCCAGCTGGCTAGTCAGCTGACTTAATTGCCTAACTCCCTAGGTAGCCAGTCGACGTAAGTAGCTGAAATAACTAGTGAGCCAGCTGGCTAACCATCTAATGTAACCAGCTTTTTAACTAGCTAGTCCAGCTGGCTAGACCACTGTCTTCACCAGCTGACTGAACTAGCCAGACAGCTGGTTAGCCAGCTGGTTAAACCAGCTGAATTTACTAGCTGGCCAGCTGGTTGGCCAGATGACCTAATTTCCTAGCTACCTAACTATCCAGCAGCCCAGCCAGCAAACTTAACAGCTGACTTAACAAAGTAGCCAGCTGGCTACCCAGCAGACTTAACTAGCTACCTACCTAGCTAGACAGAGTGATAGCCAGCTGATTTAGCTAGCTGATATATCTAGATAGCCTGATGGCTAGCCTGCACACTTAACTAGCTACATACTTACATAGCCCTCTGGCTTGCCAACTCTTTTATACCTAACTACCTAGCTAACATGCAGGCCATCGAGTTGACTTAACTATGTGATTTAACAAGATAGCCAGCTGGCTAGTCAGCTGATTTAACTAGCTTGGTACCCTACTAGGTAGCTGGCTAACCATATGACTTAACTAGTTGACTTAATCAGGTATCCAGATGTCTAGCAGGCTGATTTTTCTACCTAGCTAGTCAGCTGGAAAGGCAGCTGACTTAACTACCTAGCTACTTATGTAGCCTGCTGTCTTGCCAGCTGACTTAACTACCTAGCTACCTAGCTATCGAGCTTGTTAGTGAGCTGACTTAACAAGGTTACTCAACTAGCTAGCTAACTGCCTCCCAGCTCACTTATTAGCTAGCTACACGTCTAGGCAGCTGGCTAAACAGCTGAGTAACTTGCTGACTTAACTAGCAAGCAAGCTGACTTAACTAGCTGAATTAAGCAGCTAGCTACCTAGCTAGCCAGCTGGCTTAACTTGTTGACTCAACTAGCTAGCTACCTAGCTAGCTATCTAGCTTGCCAGCTTACTTAACTAGCTGAATTAACTAGCTGGCTAGCTGACATAGCTAGCTGACTTATATAGCTAGCTTCCTAGCTAGCCAGCTAATTTAACTAGCTGAAATAAGCAGCTAGCCCGAGGGATAGCCATCTGACTTGACTAGCTTTTTAACTAGCTAACCAGTAGGATAGCCAACAGACTTAATGAGCTGTCACATCTACCTAGCCAGCTGGTTGCCAGCTGAGTTAACTAGCTGATTTAAACAGCTAGTCTGCTGCCTAGCCAGCTGATTTTACTAGCTGACTCCCTATACAGCCAGCTGGCTAGCCAGCTGACTTACTAGATGACTTAAGCTAGCAAGTTGGGTAGCCAGCTCATTTAACTAGTTAGCTACCTACCTACCCAGAAATCTAACCAGCTGACAACTAACTGACTTGAACTGCTAGCCTACTGGCTAGCAAGCTGACTTATCTAGCTAGTTACCTAAGTAGCCAGCTGGCTAGACAGCTGACTAAACTAGCTGACTTAACCAGCTAGACAGTTGGATAGCCAACTGACTTAAGACACTGACATCAGTAGCTAGCCAGGTAGCTATCTAGCTGACTTAACTAGCTAGCTACCTACCATGTAGGTTGGCTTGCCAGCTCTCTTAACTAGCTGAATTAACCAGCTAGCTATCTGGTTAGCCAACTGACATAACTAGCACGCTACCTAGCTAGCCAGCTGGATAGACAGCTGACTTAATTAGCTGACTTAACTAGCTAGATAACTAACAAGCCAGTTGACTTAAATAATTAGCTAACTAGGTAGCTGCGTAGCTAACCAACTGACTTAAATAGTTAGCTGCCAGCTAGCTAGCTGACTTTACCAGCTAGTGAACTAGTTAGCTTACTCATTATCTAATGTGCTAGCTCCATGATTTAATTATATTACTTAACTTGTTAGTTAATGAGCTAGATAGCTGACACAACCTGTTGACTTAAATCGTTAGCTAGCTAGGTAGCTAGCTGACTCATCCAGCTGACTTAACTCATGAGCTAACTAGCTACCTAGTCTACTCAACCATCTGAATCAACCCGTTTTCTAACTTGCTAGCTAGCTGACTCAATCAGCTGACTTAATACATTACTTAACTAGCTAACTACCTGACTCAACCTGCTAACTTAACTGTTAGTTAACCACCTAGCTAGCTGTCTTAAACAACTGATGAAATTAGATAACTGACTTAACTAGCTTACTTAACTGGCAGACTAAACTAGTGAGCCAGATTACTAAACTACATGAATTAAATAATTAGCTAAACATTTAATTAGCTGAATAACTAGCTGACTTAATTAATTAGTTAACTAGTCAGGAAGCAGAATTAAGTAGCTGATTTAAGTAGTTAGCTTACAAGTGATCTATCTGATTTAGCTAGCTAACTTAGCTAGCTAGCTGGTTAACTAGCTGACTTAGTTAACTGACTTAACTAGTTGGCTAACGAGATAGCTGACTTAACAAGTTGGTTAATGAGTTAGATAACTGTTTTAACTAGTTGGTAAAGGAGATAAATATCTGACTTAACTAATTGGTTAATGTGTTAACTAGGTGACTTAACTTGGCTGATGTGTCAGCCGACTAGTTAACTGGATTAATACATTGGCTGACTACTTGGCCGACTTGTTTGCGGGCATAAAATATAGGCCAAATAATCGTCACAATTATTTAGCTGGGTTAAATAGT
>NW_006974912.1:0-5532 GCF_000164805.1 Carlito syrichta | reverse complement strand
TAACTCATCAGACGGCTAGTAGTCCGAACGGTTGTCTGACTTAACTAGTCAGGTGGTGAGTGAGCCGACAGATTACCTGACTTAACTAGTCAACCCGTGAGTGAGCCAACTGGTCCGCTGAATTAACTAGTTCACTGGCAAGTGAGCCGATTGGTCAACTGACTTAACTAGTAGGCTAATAGGTGAGTCAACTTGTCAGCCGACTTAACTAGTTGGCCAATGTGTGAGATTACTGTTCAGCTGAATTGAATCGATGGCGAGTGAGCCGACTGGTCAGACTTAACTAGTCGGCCAGTGAGTGAGCCGACCATGTAGCCAACTTAACTAGTCAGGCAGCAAGTGAGCCGATGCGTGAGCTGCCTTAACTATTCAGCCAGTGAGTGAGCCTACCTGTGAGCTGACTTAACTAGTTAGCTGGTGAACAAGGTGACTAATTCGCTGACCTGTTGGCCTGCGAGCGATTCGACAAGTTCATTGACCTTTTGGCTGGTGAACAAGCCGACTATTTTGCTGACTGGTTGGCAGGCGAGCGAGCTGAATATTTAGCTGACCTGATGGAAAGCGAGCTTGTCCACTAGTTAGCTGACCAGCTAGCTGAGTTGTTAGCCAACTAGTTAGCTAAGTAACTAGCTGGTATGCTAGCTGACTTAACTAACTAGCTGACTAGCTAGCAGGATATCTAGCTGATGTAACTAGCTAGTAAACAATCTATCTAGCTGACTAGCAGGGTGACTTAACTAGCTATCTAACTGGCTAGTTAGCTGACTAGCTGACTTAATTATCTAGCTGACTAGCTAGCTGACTAGATAGCTGATTTAAGTAGCTATTTGACAAGTAATCTGACTAGCTAGCTGACTTAACTAGCTAGCTGAATTGTTAGCTGACTTTCTAGCTGACTTAACTAGCTAGCTGGCTAGCTAGCTGACTTAACTATCTAACAAGCTATTTGGCTGGGTAGGTGGCTAGCCAGCTGACTTAACAAGCAGGCTATCTGGTTGACTAGATGGCTACCCAGTTGGATTAACTAGCTAGCTACCTGGCTGGGTAGCTGGCTAGGCAACCTGGCTAGCTAGCTAGTGGACTGGCCACCTGGCTAGCCAGCCAGCTTAAATAGCCAGCCATCTGGCTGGACAGTGGAATAGAAAGCTGGCTTAACTAGCCAGCCACCCTGGTGTTTGGGTACCTAACTTGCTGTCTTAATTATCTGGCCACCTAATTGAATAGGCTGCTAACCAGCCATCTTAACATGACAGCCACCAAGCTAGCCAGCTGACTAACCAGCTGACTTAACTAGCTGACTTAGATAGCCATCCGGGTACCCAGCTTGCTTTACTAACTAGTCAGCTAGCTAGCCAATAGACTAACCAGCTCACTTAACTCGCTGGATTAACTAGCTAGTCAGCAGGCTAGCCAGCTGACTTAATTAGCTAGTTGTCTACCTAGGCAGGCAGCTAGCCAGTTGACATAACTAACTGACTTAACCAGATAGACAGCTGGCTAGCCAGGTGAATTAGCTATGTAGCTATCTAGCTACCCAGTTGGCTAGCTAGCTGACTTAACTAGCTGACATCTCTAGCTAGCAAGGTGGTTAGTTAGCTGAATTAACTAGCTAGTTATCAACATATACCACTGGCTTGCCGGCTGAATTAACTACCTATATACATAGCTAACCAGCTGGCTGGTGAGCTGGCTTAACTAGGTGACTTAACTAACTAGTCAACTGGCTAGTCAGCTGACTTAACTAGTTAGTTACTAAGATAGGCAGCTGGCTATCCAGCTGACTTAACTAACTGACACAACTAGCTAGCCAGCTGATTTATCTATCTGATTAACTAGGTAGCCAGCTGGCTGGCCAGCTGAATTAACAGGCTGACTTAACCAGCTAGCCAGCTGTTTAACCAGATGAATAAACAAGCTAGCTACCTACCTGGCCAGCTGGGAGGCCAGATGAATTAACTTGCTTACTTAACTAGCTAGCCAGCTGGCAAGTCAGTTGACTTAACTAGCTTGGTACCTAGCTAACCAGCTGACTACCCAACAGACTTAACTAGTTGATGTAACCAGCTAGCAAGCTGGCACAACTAACTGACTTAACTAGTTAGCCAGCTGGCTACCCAGCTGACTTAACTAGCTCTCTACCTAGCTAGCAAACTGGCTAGTCAGCAGACTTAACTAGCTGACTAAATTAGCTAGCCAGCTGTCTAGCCAGCTGACTTAACTAGCTGTCTTAAATAGCTAGCCTGCTTGCTATACAGCTGAATTAAATATCTTGCTATACAGCTAACCAGCAGGCTAGCTAGCTGACTTTAATAGGTGACTTAGCTAGCTATCCAGCTGACTAGTCAGCTGGATAGCTAGGTACCAAGTAGCAAGCTACCTAGCTAGCCAGCTGGATATCCAGCTGACTTAAATAGGTGGGTTAACTAGTTAGCCAGTGGACTTGACAGCTGACTTAACTATCTAACTACCTAGCTAGCCAGCTGTCTAGCCAGTTGTCTTAACTAGGTGAATTACATAGCTATCCAGCTGGCTAGCAGGCTGACCTAACTGCCTAGCTACCTAGCTAGACAGATGGAGAGTCAGCTGAGTTAACTAGACAACTACATAGCCTGCTGGATTGTCAACTGACTTAACTACCTAGCTACATACCTAACCTGCTGGCTAGTGAACTGACTTAGCTAGGTTACTTAACTAGCTAGCTAACTGGCTAGCCAGCTGACTTAAGTAGCTAGCTACCTAGATAGGGAGCTGGCTAGGCTGCTGACTTAGCTCGCTGACTTAACAAACTAGAAAGCTGATTTTACTGGCTGACTTAACCTGCTAACTACCTAGCTATCCAACTGTCTTAACTAGCTGGCTTATCTTGCTAGCTACCTGGCTAGCTATCTAGCTATCCTGCTGACTTAACTAGCTGACTTAACTAGCTAGCTAGCTGACATAACGAGCTGACATATAGCTGGGTTTCTAGTTAGCCAGCTGACTTAACTAGTTGATATAACTAGCTAACCTGATGGATAGCCATCTGACTTAACTAGCTTTTTAACTAACCAGTTGGATAGCCAACTGATTTAACAAGCTGACTTAAATAGCTTGTCAGCTGGTTTCCCACTGACTTAACTAGCTGACTTAACCAGCTAGTCAGCTGACTTAACTAGCTGGCTGCCTATATAGCAAGCTACTGGCCAACTGACTTACCTAGCTGACTTAAGCTAGCAAACTGGCTAGCCAGCTCACTTATCTAGCTAGCTACCAACCTAGCCAGCAGGCTAGCCAGCTGATTGAACTAGCTGACTTGAACAGCTAGCCTGCTGGCTAGCATTCTGGCTTATCTAGCTAGCTACCTACCTAGCCTGCTGGCTAGACAGCTGATTAAACTAGCTGAATTAACCAGCTAGCGAATGGGCTATCCAGCTTACTTAACTTGAGGACATCACTATCTAGCCAGGTGGCTCTCTAGCTGACTTAACTAGCTAGCTACCTACCTTCCCAGTTGGCTAGCCAGCCCTCTTATCTAGCTGAATTAACCAGCTAGCCAGGTGGCTATCCAACTGACTTAACTACCTTGCTACCTAGCTAGCCAGTTGGACAGCTAGCTGATTTAATTAGATGAATTAACTCGCTAGCTACCTAGCAATACAGCTGACTTTAATAGTTGGCTAACTAGCTAGCTACCTAGCTACCAGCTGATTTAAACAGTTAGCTAACTAACTAACAAACAGTTTGTTACCTAGCTAACAAACTGACTTAAATAGTTTGCTGTGTGGCTAGCTAACTGACTTAATCAGCTAGCTAATTAGTTAGCTTACCCATTATCCAATGTGCTAGCTAACTGACAATCATCTGACTTCACTCCTTAGCTAACGAGCTTCCTAGGTGGCTCAAGCAGCTGACATACCCCATTAACTAACTAGGTAGTGAGCTGACTCATGTGGCAGACTTAACTCATTAGCTAACTAGATAGCTAGCCTACACAACCAGCTGACCCAACCCGTTTGATTACTAGCTAGCTAGATGACTCAACCAGCTGACTTAATCGGTTAGTTAAATAACTACCTGATTCAACCTGCTGTCTTAAACTGTTAGCTAACTAGCTAGTTAGCTGTCTTAACCAGCTGACTTAATTAGAAAGCTGACTTAACTCACTGAATTCGGTAGGTGACTTAACTACTTAGGTAGCTGACTTAATTGGCCAACTTAACTAGTTAACTAGTTGATTACATCCCTGAATTAATAGTTAGCTAACTATTTAACTAGCTGGAATAACTAGCTGACTTAACTAGCTGAATAACTAGCTGACAACTAATTAGCTAACTAGTTAGGTAGCAGACTTAAGTAGCTGACTTAAATATTTAGCTAACTAGTGAGTTAGCTGACTTAGGTAGCTGACGTAGCTAGCTAGCTGGTTTTCAAGCTGACTTAGCTAGCTGACTTAACTTGTCGGCTAACGAGATAGCTAACTGATTTAACGAGTTGGTTAATGAGTTAGCTACCTGTTTTAACTGGTTGGGAAACTAGTTAACTAGGTAACTTAACTAGTTTAACGGGTTAGCTAGCTTGGTGACTTAACTTGTTGGTTGACTAGTCAGCAGTATAGTTAGCTGTTTTAACACATTGACTGACTACACAACTGAATTATTAGCTGGCTTAACAAGTTGGCCAACAGTTGGCAAACTAGTTAGCTGGGTTAGATACTTGACTGATGAGTTGGCCCATTAGTTAGCTCTGTTAACCTGTTGGATGGCTGGTGTGCTGACCTAACTAATTGGCTGATTCGTAGGCCAATTTGTTAGATGGTCTAACTTGGCGATAAGTTAGCTGGGCTAACTTGTTGGCTGATAAGTTGGCCTACTATTCGGCAGAATGGTTAGCTGACTTAATTAAGTGGCTGTCTAGGGGGCCAACCAGTTAGCTGACTTAAATAGTCGACCAGCGAGTGAGCTGACAGGTGAGCTGATTTATCTCATTGTCCGGCGAGTGATATGACAGGTCAACTGACATAACTAGTCAGCCAGCCACTGTGCCTACTCCTCAGCTAACTTAACTATTCAACTGGCAAGGGAACTGACTTCTCAGCTGACTTTAGTCGACTGGCGAGTGAGCCGACTGCTCAGAGGACTTAACTAGTCAGCCGGCCAGGGAGTCGACCAATGAGATGACTTAACTAATCGACCAATGAGTGAGGCGACAGGCGAGCTGCCTTAACTATTCAGCTGGCGTGCAAGCATATTGGTGAGACGAGTTATCTAGTCAGCTGGAGAGCAAGCCGACTAGCTAGCTAAACTGTTGGCCTGTGAGAGAGCCAACAAGTTAGGTAACCTGTTGGCTGGTGAGCAAGCTGACTAGTTTGCAGCCCGGTCGGCAGTCAATGGAGCCACCTAGTTAGCTGACTTGATGGAAAGCGAGTGATCCCACTAGTTAGATGACCAGCTAGCTGAGTTTCTACCCAACTAGTTCGCTAAGTACCTAGCTGTCTTGCTAGCTGATTTAACTAGCCAGCTGACTAGCTAGCTGGCTATCTAGCTGACATAACTG
>NW_006974911.1:0-1199 GCF_000164805.1 Carlito syrichta | reverse complement strand
CAATGGGGAGAGGAGAACCTATTCAGTAAATGGTGCTGGGAAAATTGGCTGGACCACATGCAGAAGATTGAAACAGGACCCCTATCTATCCCCATGCACAAAGGTTAACTCCAAATGGATCAGAGACCTAAATGTAAAACCTCAAACCATAAGAACCTTAGAAAAGGAAGGAAATACTCTCATGGAAATCGGAACTGGCATCCAATTCCTGTACAAAACCCGAAACCCACAGGACTTAAGAGAGAAGATAGACAAATGGGACCTCATTAAACTGACAAGCTTCTGCAAAGCCAAAGAAACCATCAAGAGAGCAGGGAGACAGCCTACAGACTGGGAAAAAGTATTTGCCAACTCTAGGTCTGACAAAGGCTTAGCATCCTGGATCTACAAGGAACTGAAGCGTACTGAAAAGAAGAAAACAAACAACCCCATTATAAAATGGGCAAAAGACATGAACAGACACTTCACAAAAGAAGACATTCGAGCATCCAACAAACACATGAAGAAATGCTCAACCTCACTAATCATCAGGGAGATGCAAATCAAAACCACACTGAGATACCACCTAACTCCAGTCAGAATGGCAATTATCAACAACTCGAAAAATAACAGCTGCTGGAGAGGGTGTGGTGAAAAGGGAACACTTCTACACTGTTGGTGGGAGTGTAAACTAGTGCAACCTCTGTGGAAAGCAGTGTGGCGATTCCTAAAAGTTCTAAAAATTGACCTTCCATATGACCCTGCAATCCCCCTACTGGGAATATACCCTGAAGAACTCAAATCACTCTATAAAAAAGATACCTGAACACGTATGTTTATCGCAGCGTTGTTCACAATAGCAAGAACCTGGAAACAACCATGCTGCCCATCAAAAGAGGACTGGATTAAAAAAATGTGGTACATATACACAATGGAATACTACGCAGTCATAAAAAAGAACAAAATCATTAATTTTGCTGCAACCTGGATGGAACTAGAGTCTATAATACTGAGTGACCTCTCACAAAAACAAAGATCCGAATATCACATATTCTCACTCATATAATGGACCTTGAACATCCAATGCAATACTATAAGAAAATGACTGATGGTACTAGGAAACTATGGGGGGCAAGGGGATGGGATTACAGTAGCAATATCTGTCAAGGGGATGGGAAAACACTTCTTATCTACAGGTGCCTGAATGAAACGTCATTGTA
>NW_006974910.1:0-948 GCF_000164805.1 Carlito syrichta | reverse complement strand
CCTGTAATATATCAAATAGAGACCTTAAGTCAGCTGTAGTGACTTGTAGGTATGGTCTAACCCAATTAATATCCCCCAGCAATTTTTAAAAGTCATTTAACGTTGCCAAATGAGCTGTACATAATCACAAAGGCTGGTGACTCACTGTTTGTTTGTTTAAGACATGGCCAAGATATGTAAAAGGTGGATTAGTTTGAATTTTTTGGGAGGAAATTTGTAAACCACAGTCAAAGCAGTGACAGTTTTGTTACGAATATTGTGTAAAAGAACACGATCTTCATGAGCCAGTAAATATCATCCTTATACTGAATTAAATAAAGATTAGGATATTGACTTCTAATACCTTGCAAAGCAGCATCAACATATTTTTCACATAAAGTAGGACTGTTTTTCATACCTTGTGGCAAGACTTTCCATTGAAATATTTGAAAAGGTTGTTTTAAGTTATCTGAAGGAAAGCTAAATGCAAATCGCTTACAATCTTCAGGGCTTAAAGTTATAGTAAAGAAACAATCCTGTAAATCAATAACTATGATGTTAAAGTTAGCAGGAATGGCAGCCAGTGATGGTAACCCAGGCTGTAATGCTCCCATGGCTTCCATGGTAGCATTAATAGCTCTTAAGTCCTGTAAAAATCTCCATCTACCTGATTGTTTCTTAATGACAAAAGTAGGAGTATTCCATGGACTAGTGGAAGACTTTATGTGACCAGCCTCTAATTGTTGCTGAACTAGTTCTTTAACTGCCTTAAGTTTTTCCGAGAGCATGGGTCATTGTTCCACCCAAATTGGTTCATCAATTTTCCAGATAATATTGTCGGCAGTTCTAGGAACAATGGCCCCTAGAATAAATTTGATACCCAATGCCAGCTCCGTTTGTCCTCTCTTTAATTTGGACAGGTTCCTATATTCTCTGTCCATCTTTTCAAAGTCACTTAAAGGGATCATA
>NW_006974909.1:0-2825 GCF_000164805.1 Carlito syrichta | reverse complement strand
AAATAGATAGACAGCTGACTTAAATAGTTAGCTAAAATAGCTTGCTACGTAGCTTGCCTAACTGACTTAAATAGTTAGCTAACTAGCTAGCTACCTGCTAGAATGCTGACTTAAATATTTAGCTGCCTAGCTAGCTAGCTGACTTAACCAGCTTGCTAACTATTTAGCTTACTCGTTATCTAACATGCTAGCTAGGTGACTTAATTATCTAACTTACTCATTAGCTAATGAGCTACCTAGCTGACACAACCAGCTGACTTAACTCATTAGTTAACTATCTAGCTAGCTGACTCATCCAACTGACTTAACTCGTTAGCTAACTAGTTAGCTAGCCTACTAAACCAGATGACTCAACCCGTTTACAAACTAGCTAGCTTGCTGACTCAACCAGGTGACTTAACCCGTTAGTTACCTAGCTAACTACCTGACTCAGCCTACTGACTTAACCTGTTAGCTCACTAGCTAGCTAGATGTCTTAACTAGCTGACTAAATTAGAAATCTTACTTAACTAGCTGACTTAGCTATCTGACTTAACTACTTTGCTAGCTGACTTAACTGGTTGACTTAGCTAGTTAGCTAACTGACCTAACTACCTGAATTAAATAGCTAGCTATTTAACTAGCTGAATAACTAGCAGACCTGTCTAATTACATAAGTAGTTAGATAGCAAAATTAAGTAGCTGACTTAAGCAGTTAGCTAACTAGTGAGCTAGTTGACTTAGCTAGTTGAATTAGGTAGCTAGCTGGTTAGCTAACTTACATAGCTAGCTGACTTAACTAGGTGTCTAATGAAATAGCTAGCTGATTTAACGAGTTGGTTAACCAGTTAGCTAAATGTTTTAACTAGTTGGTAAACAAGTTAACTAGCTGACTTAACTAGTTGTATAACGAGTTAGCTAGGTAAACTTAACTTGCTGGCTGACGAGTTGCCTGACTTTTTACCTGATTTAACACATTGGCTGACTAGTAGGCCAAATTATTACCTGGTTTAACATGGTGGCACCTAGTCGGCCGACTAGTTACCTGATTCAACGAATTGACTGTCAAGTTGGCCCACTAGTTATCACGTTAATTAGTTGGCAGGCTGGTTTCCTGACCTAACTAGTCGGCCGACTATTTTGCCGACTAGTTGGCTACTCTAACTATTCGGCCCTGTAGTTAGCAAAGCTAAATTCTTAGCTGACAATTTGGCCGACTAGTCGGTTGATTGGTTAGCTGAAATAAGTAGTTTGCCAGCTCATCGGTCGACCGTTTAGCTGACTTAACTAGTAGGCCAGCAAGTTAGCCGACTGGTCCGCTGACTTAACTAGTTGGCTGGCGTGTGAGCTGACTGGTCAGCTGACTTCACTATTTTGCTGGCAAATGAGCTGACTGGTTAGAAGACTTAACTAGTCAACCAGCGATTGAGCCGACAGGTAAGCCGACTTAACTAGTCAGCCACCAAGTAAGCCAATGTGTGAACTACCTTAACTACTCACCCAGCAATCTAATCAACTAGTGGTCTGACTTAATAAGTCAGCCAGTGAGCAAGCCAACTAATTAGCTGACGTGTTGGCCTGCAAGCGAGCCTACAAGTAATTGACCTGTTGGCTGGCAAGTGAGCTGACTAATTTGCTGACCGGATGGCAGGCGAGCAAGCCAACTAGTTAGCTGACAAGATGGAAAGCGAGTGAGCCCACTAGTTATCTGATCAGCTGGTTGAGTGGCTAACCGATTAGTTAGCTAAGGAAATAGCTGATTTGCTAGCTGACATAGCTAGCTAGCTGACTAGCTAGCTGGCTATCTAGCTGACATAACTAGCTATCAAACAAGTTATCTAGCTGTCTAGCTAGCTGACTTAACTAGCTAGCTAACTGACTATTTAGCTGGCTAGCTGACTTAACTATCTAGCTGACAATCTAGCTGACTAGCTAGCTGACTGAACTGGCTAGCTGAGTAGCAACCTGCCTAGCTAGCTGACTTAACTAGCTAGCTGAATAGTTAGCTGACTTTCTAGCTGACTTAACTAGCTAACTGGCTAGCTAGCTGTCATTACTAGCAGACTAGCCAGTTGGTTGCCTAGCTGGCTAGCCAGCTGACATAACTAGCTGGCTACCTGGTTGTTTAGATGGTTAGCCAACTGGCTTACCTAGCTGGCTACCTGGCTTGGTAGCTGGTTAGACAGCTGGCTATCTAGCTAGTGGGATGGCCAGCAGTCTAGCCAGCTGGCTTAAATAGCCAGGTGACTGGCTGGACAGTCGGATAGCATGCCAGCTTAACTAGGTAGGCAACCAGCTTGTCGGCCAGCTAGCCAGCCTGCTGAACTAGCTGGCCACCTACCTGACCAGTCGGCTAACCAGTCAGCTTAACTTGCCAGCGACTTAGCTAGCCAGCCAGCTGACCAGCTAACTTAACTAGCTGACTTAAGTAGATAGTCATCCGGCTAGCAAACTGGCTTAACTAGCTAGCCAACTAGCTAGCCAGTCAGTTATCCAGGTCACTTAACTCACTGACTTACCTAACTAGCCAGCCAGGCAGCCAGCTGACTTAATTAGCTAGCTAGCTACCTCGCAAAGTGGCTAGCCAGTGGATTTAACTAGCTGACTTAACCAGCTAGCCAGGTGACTAGACAGTTGAATTAACTATGTAGCTACCTAGCTAGCCAGTTGACTAGCCACTTGAATTAACTAGCCCACTGGCTTGCCAGTGGACTTAATTACCTAACTACCTAGCTAACCTGCTGGCCACCGAGCTGACTTAACTAGGTTACTTAACTAGCTAGCCTGATTACTTAACTAGGTGACTTATCTAGCTAGCTACCTACCTAGTCAGCTGACTTAACTAG
>NW_006974908.1:3073-4286 GCF_000164805.1 Carlito syrichta | reverse complement strand
TGGGCAAGAGTTTAGCTTTCCATTTAAAAAAGGAAAATTGATTAGGATTCCTCTGTTTCCTTTCATTACTGAAGGTGTCAGATGATTCTTTAAGTGAAACCCCAATTTTGTCTTGTCTGATGAAGCTGGGTATAAGTGTAAGTGTTTTGACATTGACATTGACATAAAAGAATTGTTGAATCAAACTCTTTAATCTCAGTGCCAGGCCTTGGACTCATTCTTGAGTTTATGTACAGGACTCTTTTTTGTACACCTGTGACCTCACTTCTCATGCTATATCTTGACTTAGTAGACCCAAACACGGCAACTTAGGGCTATATCAGGACTCAGAAGATCCCAAACATGGCATCAAGTTGTGGGGCTGTGTTGCTCTTACTCTCTGTGGCTTGGGGGTAGAGTCATGTATTAATATTTTCTGTGCTGACTCAGAAAGACCATGGGGCATACACTTAAATAAACCCCACCTGTGGGCCATATAAGCATTGCTTCATCCTATACTGGCCACTTCAGATCTTTTCAGGGCAGAGTTGGATGAGACAGAGAGAGGGCTCCCAGCTGAACAGCTTGTGCTGAGTCATTTTCCAGTTGCATTTCCTAGCTCAGCCAAAGATAAACAAATGAGAAGAACCCAAGCCAAAAAATGCCATTTAGACTGTGATTTGGGTTAATATACTACCCCAGGGTAGCAATGGATTTGTGACTTGTCAGACACAGGAAGGAAATGGGGTTAGGGAGGCCAAGTGAATTGGTGATGATGTATCATCATTTATAAACAAGCACATTCCTTACATGAATGGGAAGGTGTTTTCCTGGTGAACAAAGAGTCAAATCCTCCTTTGACGTGTTTTTTAAAGTATTCAAAAGAATGGAGATCTGGTGGGAACAATGAAAATCTTTAAAGTTTCTGTCTCTAGCCCTGTGAGGGAAAGTAGAGGAAGATGCAATAAACGTCAGCAAGAGAAGACTAACGACCTGAAGTGCTTTGAATGTGTTTGACTGCGGGTCTTTTGGGAACAGAACAGAACGGTTGGAAATTTGCTGTTGTTCTGAGTTTTCTCTTTAAGATCGGGGGTAAATTATTTCCTGGGAAGCTGCTTCTCACTGTAAGCTCTTTCATATCTGTGCTGATAATCTAATCTGAATATATTGGGCTTTATTGAGACCTTCCCTTTGAAATGGATTTGCTATCTATTTATTATTAAACTACTATTTG
>NW_006974908.1:0-2423 GCF_000164805.1 Carlito syrichta | reverse complement strand
TTCATGTATGGGCTTAGATTGGTAGTGGAGAAATTCTTAAATAGGGCATGGAATTGGAATGCCATATAGGATAATTTCTGTAGAAGTTACCCAGCAGGTTATCCAGTTAAACCACTCATGTTTCTTTCTTTTTTATTTATTTATTTATTGAGTTGAAGTGTCACTGTGTCACCCAGGCTGGAGTACAGCGGCCTGCCCACAGCTACTGCAGCCTCAACCTCCTGTGTTCACATGATCCTTCCACTTCAACCTCCCAAGTAGCTGGACCTACAGGTGTGTGCCACCATGCCTGGCTAGTTTTTGGATTTATTGTAGAGACGAGGTCTCGCCATGTTGCCCAATCTGGTCTCACACCCATGGGCTCAGGTTATCCTCTCACTTCTACTTCCCAAACTGCTGCAATTACAGGCCTGAGTCACTATGTCCAGCCCGTTCATGTTTCTATCGCTATGATTTTAATTCTAAGTGGAGGTCAGGGTTTGGTAAATCTTCCCTACATTATTGGACTGTGCCTTTTATTCTTTTTCCAAAGTAGGTAAGACTGTAGGAGAGGGTGTTCCTAGTGATTCTCAACCCTGGAGCCTCATTAGCATTAACAGAGAGCACTTAAACCTTCCCATGCCTAAGCTGCATCCCAACCAATGAAGTGGGAATGGTGGGGACTCGAGCATCTGTACCCCCGCATTGCATGGGCTGCCCCCATGATTCTGCTTGGGTACCAGAATTGAGAACCATTTTACTAGATTCAACTATCGCAAGAAACTTTGGGCTGCTGTAAGAAAACATGCAGATTATTGAATCAAGGTGGCCCTGTGACTATCTGATCAGTTCCCACCTGAATGTCAGATGTCCTGGAGCACAGAGATGTGTCCAGAATAGCCACCTGACTTGAAAAGCTACATAAGGTCCTCTCGAGAAGAAAAGGAGGCCACAAAGGGCCCAGTTAAGAGGGTGGATGGTTTCCCAGCATTGGAGTGTTTGCTCTTCCCAGACGCTCCCAAACATGGAAGAGAAATCTGGGATGGGCAGGGACCAGGGGCACACACCCCTGCTGGAAGAGCCTCATTCACCAAACAGCATTGTCTCAGCTGTGTGGTGTGCAGCATGTGAGGACGCAACTTCTCTCGCTCCACAGAGCCTGGAGTCTCTCCATATGCCACTGGTCACCTCCTTGGTCCTTGGGACACACCTCCTTCAGTGCTGGGGGTTGCCCATTCATCTTGACTTCTGCAAAGCAGCCCACGAATAAGAAAGGAGTATGTAGTAGGAAACCACAAAGTCTAGCACAATTCTATCACAACTTGCATCATTCGGTTGTTTGACTTTTGTTTTCTGTGGGGGTCCCGCCCCACAAAGGTCATGAGATTTCCTGAAGGAGAGACGGATAGGCAAAGGATGAAAATATTATACCCGGACACCTGCTTCATATCCTCTACAAGTTACCACCATCTAGTGTTCTTAGCAACAAACAAGCCAAGAACCCTGTAAACCTTCAGACAATGAGTCTTATTCATAAGGCCAAAGATGATAGTTTTAGTCCAAAGTCCCGAATTACAGTCCTTGAAGTGTCTCCAGAAGCTTTAGTAGTAGTTTTCCTTCTGGGGCTTTATGACCTTCAGAGCTTGTAATCGCCTTTCTTGTCCAGGTGTCTCCGTTACTTTTCCTTATCCTGCAGTGCTTGTTTCTAAAGAAAACTCAATAGAAGCTTTTAGTAATGTTTCCCAGGCCCCCAAGGTTGCTTTCTGTCTTTAGCTAAGTTATCATAAAAGTGTCTGATTAGTATATTATGAGTTCAGTGAAAACCCACTTTATAAATGTTAACTTAGTGTTTTAACTATTGAATTAAGTAAAAACCTTAAAGATAATCTTTATCCTAAGTCAGTGAAAACAGTGTTATAAATCACCTACATAACTCCTATATAAGTGTTAGAACTTATAATGAATTCATAATGAACTTACTATAAACTTGTGCTTCTAAAAAACCTTATGTCTAAACACTAAACTACATAATTCTAAATCAAATAAGGAGTGGATATACTTATATCATTTATTACTTAAGCAATATCTAGTAACTTATAATCAAGTGAAAGAAATCATTCTTGATGTGCTTCAGAGTTTAACCCTTGCATATGTTAGAAAAGGTCAAGCGGCATAGTGGGAAATGGAAAAATGAACCATGACATTTCCAGGTTAGCTGTGAGTACTTCGCATAAACATGCATTTTCTTCTTCCATGACTGCACAGAATTTCTTCAGCCGTACCAACAGCAAAGACAGAAGACAGAAGGGCCTCAGCTGCCCGGACTCGCTTTACGGCTGGGGTTCCTCAGCGTACCTGGACTTTGTCAATCAGGCGGGCCTCCAAGGCTGACTCCCAACAGTTTTCTTTCTTTTTATGTACAACAGGTCATCTGATATGCTCAG
>NW_006974907.1:0-755 GCF_000164805.1 Carlito syrichta | reverse complement strand
TCTTTAAAAAGGGATAACAACTAGGATCTACAAGAAACTCAAACACTCATAAAAATCAGACAAACATTCTCTTTGAAAAATGTGCAAAATACGTGATTGGACACTTTTCATAAGAAGAGATACAATCAGCCAGCAGACACATGAAAATTTCTGAGCCTCACTTATCATTGAAGAAATGCAAATGAACCACTTAGAAATACCACATACACCTTGTGAGACTAGACATTATTAATAAAACAAAAAATAACAGATGCAGGTAAGGGTATGGGAAGAAATAAATGCTTCTACACTGCATGTGAACTGAAAAGTAGAACAACATCTTTGGAAAACAGTGTGGTGGTTTGTAAAGGGACAAGATATTGACCTACCATGTGAATCAGTAATTCCCCTATTGAGAAGATACCTGGAGAAACTCAAATCATTTTACCAAAAAGAAACTTGCAACATTATGTTTTCTGTAGCTCTAATCACAATTGCAATAAAACATGGTAGCAACCATATTGCCCATCAAAGCTGGAAAGGATAAAATAAATGAGGTCTATACACTGTGGAATATTATGCAGCCATAAAAAAGGACAGATAGAAGGATTTTACAGAACGTTTGATAGATATGACGTAGGTCATTTTCAGTGATTTATCACAGAACCAAAGAAAATAGTTCCATATGTTCTCTCTCATGAGCTGAACTTGATCACTTAGTGCTGTAAGAAAGTGATTGGCAGTAGTGGAAAACTTTTATTTGGAGGGGTGAGATG
>NW_006974906.1:0-1100 GCF_000164805.1 Carlito syrichta | reverse complement strand
CTGAGTAACAAATCTCACCACATCAGGAAGTTATACAATGGGTCAGATACTGGTCATGCTTGAGAGATTTGGTTTTCTAGGAAGACAAAGTCGACAAAGTTAATCTTTACTTAAAGAATGCATTCTTCCAGGACACAGTTTCTACTTACCCATCATTGTGTTAGGGTTTAGGAACAAGATAAAAATGACTTCCTGCTCTCAGTCCATCCTTTCAGAAAGAAGCCTTGTTATTCACAAACAAGATTGAGAACCATTCAGATATTCTACAGTTACAATGAGGAGGACACAGAGCATTAGCCCTCTGGTGAAGGCTGTTGTTGGATACTGACTCTTCTCTGACTTATTTGATACTTTGGATGATACCAGAGATCCCTTGGTGGGAGGGCTCGACTTAAATGTTTCAACTTTATGAAGGTATAAAAATAAGAGCTGGATCACAGCTCACTGCAGCCCCAAATGTCCAGGCTCAAGTGATTCCCCTGCCTTAGCCTCCTGAGTAGCTGGAATTATAGGCATGTGCCACCAGGCCTTACTAATTTTTAAAAATTAGTAAGACTCAAGAACTGGGTCTCCCTCATGAGCAATGGCTCTAAATGAAGTGCAGTAACTTTCCTATAGGGGCAGGTGCTCTTCTTCAGGCCCCAATATAGATCAGGAAGGAAAAGGTTTAAGTGCAAACTTATTTGGATTAATTCATTCTTAATTATAGGAATATACAGTTTTTGTTCTGGGGACTCAGTGTTAGTTGAAACAGTTAAGTAGGAAGTCTGGCGGTTAGCTTAGTTGTCATCTGCCCTTTGGTTTAACAGTTACTGAATGCCAGCTGTGTAAAAACAAGCATGGTCAGTGATGATTTGTGTGATCACAGTTCTTGTAGCTATTTACGGTGCCCTTGAAGGCTTGGAGAAGCCATGCTAGCTCGGGAGAACTAGAGAGTGAGGAATTGGCTCAGGGTTACTGAGAGGCATCACAGAATAGCTCGTAGAAGAATTGAGGCCTGGAAGCATGGGTGTGCAGGTTGGCCCCATCCCTCTTTCCTTCAGCAAGAGCTGCCAGCATTTCAGGCCAAGGGGCTTGGAGGTGATCTCCAGGGCTCCAAG